>NW_018393336.1:0-4922 GCF_900095145.1 Mus pahari
ATGTAGTCATTTAACAAAGTGCTCAAGGAAACAGGAGCATCAAATTTTCATATGGAAGAGTCATTGTTATTCTAAAGAAAGCATACATATCATAATAATTTCATCTACCTAATGTACCAGATCAACTTTATAAAAGACAAAAGACACTGTCAGATGAGTTTTAGACAAGCTAAATAAATATTAAGCTTTCCTTTTAAAACTTTATCAGTTTGTTAACTGGTGTGAAGATTCCAAAACTTTTTAGTTTAAAAAGTATTCCACAGAAAGAAAGCCTAAAATGTCAACTTTGTAAATCTGAAAGTGTATATTTACTGGAAGAAGCAAATATTCAGCCTTACAAGTACCAATACAATTAATTCAATTAATTTTTAATAATATTTAATATTTAATCATATCATGCTAGACCTTCTGAGTTACATTTTTAGGAATTTGCTTTCTTTGTTTGTTTCTTTCTTTGTTTGTTTGTTTAAGAAGGATGAGACATGAAAGTACAATGAGTAGGTTCTGGATCTCCACAGAATTAATTTACCTTAGGTATTCACAGAGCTGAGGAATAGCTGTATATATTATATAGTATATAGTATATATTTGCAAGGATGTGTCTAAATTATGTGGTATGGAGCAAATTGTGGAGGTCACGGTTCAAGTCTTACATGAAAAGTAGGTTCCCAGGGATATGAGGGACATTACACTCAAGGAAGATAACTTGTCAATAAATCCCAGTACATACTCATGCCACATGCACAATTGTTATTGGAACAAATACCCATGTGAGACTTGTTTTGATTTAAGTGGTAAGAGATAAGGATAACATTAGAGTCATCTTTCTTACTGTCAATATGAGGAGCAGCTATTCTATCCTGTTCCTTGCTTCCTACTGGATTTCACCTGGATCCTTAAATGAACAGCATGAATCATTCTAAATGTCCAATAGAACTGTTAACATTTTTCTCATTGTCCTCCTCTTCCTTCTCTTCCTTCTCTTCCTCTTCCTTTTACTGCTTCCCTTCTTTTTCTCTTTTTCCTCCTTCTTAATTACTTATCCTCAACTTCTTTTATTATTATTCCCCTTCCTTCCTTTTTCTCCTCTTTCTATCCCTAATTCTCTATGCTTGATTTGTCTTATAGCTTCAAATTTAGAAGGTGGGAAAAGTGAAAACTTTCACACCACCAATTTCCAGAATTTTAATAATGTCATAACTCTGCCTTTTTGCATTTACTACAGTCAAAATGCTATTGCTTATTATATTTTCCAATTAAGCATTCCTAAATATTGGTTTGTATAATAAATGCAAAGCAATACTGGAAGAATTACAGGCTTGTGGTTCCAATTTTTAAATTAGAGTTAAAACATCATAAGAAGTTTGCAATGAACACACATTGTTACATCCAGTTTTAATTTCTTTCTTCATTTATCCCACTGCTTCTTGAGATTCCTTCAGATAATTGCTTGTGTTTTTCCCTATATGATAAGCACTTCCCACATTTGAAGAAATATTGGGAAGGGGAATTTTAAAAAGATTTTCCCCAATGGTTTGTTGAATATATTTTTGCAGGTTTTAGTAGTATAGCTCTTGTTTACAGGTATATAGGGAATGAGATTTTCATGTACTCCAAAATTCTTCATATTATAGTTTCCTAGACAACAAGCAGAAATTATTTCCTGACTTAGAGTTGGTAAAGCATAAGATTATGTAGAAGTGGGATTCATGAGGAACCAGTTTTGAGGAACCTCATTTTACTGGGGTTGCCCTTTTTCTTTCATACTTTCATAATGTTAAAAGATTTTTGGTTAACGAATGTGTGTTTCATCACATGTCATACTCAGGATCCAGGCCAATTTTTCTTTATTCAACAACATTAATTTCCAACTGAACATCCTTTCCCTAGTTTGAACCAGCTGAGAACTCCAAGAGACAAAGAGCAATATAAGTCTTTTGTCAGACAGTTTGCTTTGAAATCAATGCTGTTCATTAATATTTAGCAAATATTATGGTGTTTCATTATTTCAGTTAAATCATTTTTCTTGTCTTCTTAAACTCATGTTTTTGATAAGCTTCATTCTAGGTATTATTGCTTTTACCTAAGATACTAAGAGTTTTTTTTGTTTTGTTTTGTTTTGTTTTGTTTTGTTTGTAGGCCCACACATTCGTGGTATATTCTGGTTGTACGTGAAGTTAAATTACTGTCTAGTTATTGTGATTAATTACTTTTAACAGGACATTAGTCCACTCAATAATGACTATGAATACAGGTCTAAGCACAGTGGTCAATATAAAGGAAACCAACAGCATTTTTATAAAGATAAACAAACAAATGAAAAAAATGTCATAAGATCTTTTAAGTGTCTCAAAAATGACTTTTCAATAAATATATGCTCATTAAATAGGGACCTAACATTGAATTTTATAGTGGATAATTGATATATTCACATGTGTAGAAAGGCATGTTGCTGTAAAATTATATTGATAAAACCAAGAGCTTTTTGAATGCTTAGTCACAAGTCTACAAAATAACTTCTCTCTGAAGATCCATGTCTGCAATATTCTTACAGTTTCCTAGTTCAACTTTTAGGATGAAGGCTGAAACTGCTGTTTATGCTAGCCTCCAAATTCATTTCAGACTTTTGGCAAGTACAGATACTGATACATATCATTAGTAATTCTAGAAAATGTGGGCTATAGTATTTAAAGAAATGAAATACACTTAGCTCTAAAATATCACTGGGGGCATGAAATAAAAAGAAAGAATAAAAACAGAAGAAAAAAAGCAAAAGCAAATTTCGTACTTGGCTCCTGTCCCTACAAGTGGTTTACAAAGCAACTTCACATGAAAATCACCTGAGAATAACAATGTCCTTCTCTGACAGAGTTTCAGTTTTTATACCAAGTCCATATACTTGAATATTTTATCTTCCTCGGAGTTTTATGGATTCTGCATCATAGAACAACCAGTTTCTAATTCTAGTGTATTTTTAAACTATTTGAATATTTTTTTAAAATATTGAGTCCTGTGGGCAAATCCAATGATTATTGATCAGCTATGGTAGCTAGATAGTTACAGTTTAAAAAAGGAATCACTCAGAACCTCGCTTTTCTAATGACATTCTATTCCAAGCTGCTATGACCACTTATGATGCAGATGAAGGTATAGCAGCAGGCATGCCAAGGCCTCTCTTCCAACTGGCCACTTCTCTGTGGAAAACACCAGTCACCTCTTTTCTCTCACAGGGTCACCCTGAGCTTCCACATCGCCTGAGCTGAGATCACCCTGAGCTGTCCAGACCCTTTATTCTTTAATATTTAGCCCTTGGAATCTATTGGCTCTTTGAAGTTCTCAGTCTCTAGGATTTGTGTAACCTCCGAGCATTTTCATAGTAACTATGTCATTGTTGCAAATACCTTAATATATTCATATCTATGTCTTCAGTGTTACTCAAACTTTATTGAAATTCCCAACTCTCACTAGATGAATTGTTTATTTTCAGTGTTCATCTCAATTTCTTATCATTGTGTGCCTTTAAATCTTCAAGAATAATAAATAAAGCATAGAATTATACAGCAAGGAAATAATGATAATATACTTTGAAACATTTTATTTCAAAGAGAAATACAATGTGTCATGGACTCACATATGATTGTGTTCATCTGTAAAAATAACTTATCCATGGCATATCTTCCTGGTAATTAGCACGAATAATTCAAGGAGTCTATGTTCGATGTCACTGCAAAAGAGATGTGCACATAAAGTTGTCTCAGTTTTCAAAGGTATTATTAGAGAGAAATAGAAACAGATAATCCAAAATCAATTATATTCAAGTTTAGAGTATAGTCTCTTATTTTCTTTGAAATTATTGAGGCTGATGTTCTAGGAATTCCAAACACATAGGAAAAAATGAAGCCTTCTTCTCCTGAAGACATTCTTTCCATTAGCTTTTTCATGTACTCCCTATATGACCTGAATTCCCAAGGGTGTATAAAGGAAAGAAAAGCAAAAAGGTAAAAAGGAAAAAAAAACCTTCATACCTGTGGCATAATAGGTATTTTAATCTACAACTGCCTCCCATAAGAAGTAAAATTTGTTGTTCTCTTATGTCTTTCTATACTATTAAAGAACATTCTGCTTTTGTTAATTCAGCAAATTCAGCTGTGTTGTATAGAGGGTCTCCACTCAACCAAAGCATCAGAAACACATTCCAAGGATCATGAGACAGGTTTCTATTTCCCAACCACATTTGGTTATCAATTATAGTGAGTCTTTTATTTTTCTTTTCAGAAAAAAAATCTCAAGACTATCTAAGAACTTGGCATTCCTAAGAAATATTTTTCATGAACATAAGCAGTCATGCTTGGAAAAAAACTAGAAGATTTTACACACTACATTAGAAATAAATGTCATGTGTTCTATTAGAAACACACAAATATTGTCAGTGATATACCTATATATACATAAATTCATATTTGAGCACATGCAAGTGTACATTGTTTTTGTGGCAACCATAGTTTTAGACACAAGAATTTGACACAAATTTTGTCAGCTAGAAGTTAAGGCTGTTTTTTGGGATGACATGCAAAAGTACGAATTATCCTAGATGTAGCTGGCAGTCTATTTGTGTCAATCAGTTCTGATGTCCGACCCAGGCTGAGTGTGAATGAGAACCAAACAAGGCTGTTTAGGCTGTGATTAATCCTTGCATAGGTAATTCTTTAGTCCCTTACATTGTCTGTAATTAAAACTCACTGAAGGGGTGCAACCAAGATACTTATCTGGTTAGAATTTACATTTATTAATACTTTTAACATTGCTACAGAGACTCTGAAAACTGCTTCTGTTGGTGTGGCACACATACATTGCAGATAAAGCAACCATACACATAAAATAAATTAAATCTAAAAAAGAGAACATAAGTTGGTGAAAAATAA
>NW_018393336.1:5086-6169 GCF_900095145.1 Mus pahari
ACTGTAATGGAAGGGAAAGACTAAAGTCCCTTGAAAAAATATCTATGAAAAAAAAAAAAAAAAAAAAAAAGAGTTGTCAAGCACTCCAGTTTAAAGGCTCCAGGCTGCTTCAGTCAAAGTAATACCTGTTCAAATATCTTGTGAGAAAATAAGTCAATGAAAGATATATTGTCAAGTCTTTGTNTTTAAATGCTGAATATGATTATACCCTGACAAAGTACCATACAAGGAGAGTGAGGTTGATAGAATATTTGCATATTTCTATTTAAGGCCATCACCCACTACCACTTTTCATTAAGCTATTTTCTTTATTGTTAAAAGGGAACACACTACCAGACNCTCCTAATAAATCTAAAGTGAGTCTATATTTCCTTTCCACTACTACTTCCAGTTCTTTTTTTATTATTATTATTTTCTTTATTTACATTTACAATGCTATCCTGAAAGTTCCCTATACCACCCCCTGCCCCTGTTCCCCTAGCCAGCAACTCCCACTACTTGGCCCTGGCCTTCCCCTGTGCTGGGGCATATAAAGTTTACAAGACCAAGGGGCCTCTTTTCCCAATGATGGCTGATTAGGTCATCTTCTGCTACATATGCAGCTAGAGACACAAGCTCACGGGGTACTGGTTAGTTCATATTGTTATTGCACCTGCAGGGTTGCAGCCCCCCACAACTCCTTGGGAACTTTCTCTAGCTCCTCCATTGGGGGCCATGTGTTCCATCCAATAGCTTTCTGTGAGCATCTACTTCTGTGTTAGTCAGGCACTGGCATAGCCTCATAAGAGGCCACTTCAGCAGAATCTTGCTGGCATGTGCATTAGTATCTAGATTTGGTGGCTGATGATGGGATTGGGTAGTCTCTGGATAGTCCATCTTTTTATCTTAGCTCTAAATTTTGTCTCTGTACCTATATCCTTTCATGGGTATTTTGTTCCTTACTCTAATGAGGAATGAAGTATCCACACGATGGTCATCCTTCTGTGTTTTCCTGTGCTTTGCAAAATGTATCTTGCATATTCTAAGTTTCTGGGCTAATATCTGCTTATCAGTGAGAGCATATCTAGTGACTTCTTTTGTGAT
>NW_018393337.1:0-72651 GCF_900095145.1 Mus pahari
CAAACTCCATATGACCTAGCACAAGGCAAGGCCTGGGCCAAGTAGTGGGAGTGGGTGGGTAGGGGAACAGAGGTGGGGGGAGGGGTATGGGAAACTTCCGGGATAGCATTTGAAATGTAAATAAAGAAAATAATAATAATAATAATAAAAATAAATAAATAAATAAATAAAAAAGAATATGGACAGGAACTTTTCTGTTACTCCTTGGAATACAAGACTTAAGGAGGCACACAGAAGGAACTTCAATGCTATTAAAGTGTAGGAAAGTTGTATGAACTTTGCCCTGAAGGGCCTCCTCCTATCACCCACACTCTCATGTATTTTCTATATCTCAAAAGTGTTTGGTTCCATGGGCACTCAAGACAAAACTTAAGTACCAATTGATATATGAAAACACATGCTTCCTTCTACAGTCTCAGAGCCTTGCAAGTTCCTCGTACTTAGCTACTCTCAACATTTATCACCACGGCCATGTACCTTAAACCCATTAGCCCATTCCTTCCATTTCTTTCCCCAGCATCTCTTTCTTCTAAAACACAGAAATTTTCACCATGTGCTCTTGGGATCCTACCTTTTTCTTAGTCCTCTATGTCTTGGTACTTCTCTGGGCACTTTGTCTTCTTGCTTCTTGTGGAGGCTCTTACTCCTCTTACAAGTCTTCTTCCCTCACTCTATCCCATCATATTTCTTCTAGTACCTATTCAGTCTACTGGGCATGTCTCTTGCACTGCCATCCATATATACTCTAGAGTCTTCCTGATGTTTCTGGCTATTTTTTTTACCTGATATATACAAACTTTCTCCTCAAAGATTCTTTTAATTGGTCATAATCAAACATCATACTAGTGAAAGAAATGGCTTGTACTTCCCATGCATTCTCAACAATACAGTGGTTACACGTTTATTTGAAAGCTCTTGGATATTCCTAATATTGGTATGGTTTGGTGTCTCAGTTGAATTTCTCTTGGTGGAATTCGCATGCAGAAATTGCCTCCTGACCATGGCAGACAGGGAGAGGCAAAGAGGTGACTATTCTTGCCTTGAGAAGAACCCTGGATCAACCATATAGACTTCTTCAGAATAGCTTGCTCTCAGGCTCACCTCCTATGAATTCAATTTCTATGAATAAAATTCCTCTTCTGGAAACTTGAGGAATTTCATAAGAATGAAATTTCTACTCAGGCTCAAAAAAGTGTTCTCTCTGGTTAATGAGAAGGGAGTCCATCACATTTCCTGACTTCTACAACACACTATTTACTTCAGTATCGTATCAAGAAATATTATGATCTTGATTGTATGAATATACTTTAAAAATAAACTTAATATTTCCTAGTCTTTTTCCATGCAGACAAATTGTTAATATTTTTAACAAATTTGTATCCATAATACTATACTGTCTACCTTAAGGATTGAAAATTATGTTCATGTACCTTTCTTTTTTATTAATTGTATCCTTCCTTCCTTTCTTTCTTTCTTTCTTTCTTTCTTTCTTTCTTTCTTTCTTTCTTTCTTTCTTTCTTTCTTTCTTTCTTTCTTTCTTTCCACTCCAGACCCCATTCCCCTCCTGGTCCATGCTTCAACTTTTCCATATCCCATACCTCCTCCATGCCCCACTGTCCCCACAAGCATGGTCCCACTCGGCAATCCACCAGACCTCTAAACACCCTTGGGTCTCCAGTTTTTTGAGGGTTAGGTGTATCTTCTCGGACTGAACCCATACCAGGGAGTCCTCTGCTCTATATGTGTTGGGGTTCACATATCACCTGGTGTGTGCTGCCTTGGTTGGTGGTACATAGTTTGAGAAATATCTGGGTCCAGGTTAATTGAGACTGCTGGTCTTCCTACAGAGTTGTCCTCCTCCTCAGCTTCCTTCAGCCTTTCCCCAATTCAACCACACTGGTCAGCAACTTCTGTCCATTGGATGGATGCAAATATCTGCATCTGATTCTTTCAGCTGCTTGTTGTGTCTTCCTGAGTGCAGTTATGCTAGACCCATTTTGTGGGTGTTCCATAGCTTCAGTAATATTGTCAGGCCTTGGAACTTTCCATGATCTGGATCCTACTTGGGTCTGTCATTGAACCTTCTTTACCTGAGGCTCCTTTTTATTTCCATTTCTGTAGTTCTTCCAGACAGGAACAATTATGGGTCAGAGTTTTGACTGTGTGATGACAACCCCATCCCTCCTTTGATACCCTGACTTCCTACCAGAGATGGGCTCTATAAGTTTCCTCTTCCTATTGTCGGGAATTTCAGCTAAGGTCCCTCCCTTTGAGTCCTGAGAGTCTCTTGACCCATAGATCTCTAGTGAATTTTGGAGTCTGCCCCCATCCTCCCATCTCCGAAGGTTGCCTGTTTCCATTCTATCTGCTGGCCCTAAGGACTTCAGTTCTTTCCCTCACCCAGTACCATATTAGATTCTCCTCTATCCCACCACCTGCCCAGTCCGCTTTCCCTCCCAGGCCCCTCCCCACTCCTCCCTTACGTTTACTTTCTTCTCCCTCGTAAGTAGGAATGAGAAATCCTCATTTGGGCCCTTCAACTTATTGACCTTATTTCCTTCTGTGGACCACACATTTGTTATTCTGCACTTTTCTTTTTTTTTTTTTTTTTTTTTTTAAAAGATTTATTTATTTATTATATGTAAGTATAGCTGTCTTCAGACACTCCAGAAGAGGGAGTCAGATCTTGTTACGGATGGTTATGAGCCACCATGTGGTTGCTGGGATTTGAACTCGGGACCTTTGGAAGAGCAGTCGGGTGCTCTTACCCACTGAGCCATCTCACCAGCCCCTATTCTGCACTTTTCTATCCTTTTTCTTTTTTGACTAATATCCACTTCTAAGTGAGTACATATCATGCATGTATTTTTGAGTCTGTGTTACCTCTCTCAGGATGATATTTTCTAATTCCATCCATTTGCCTGCAAGACACAGGATGTCCTTGTTCTTAATAGCTGAGTAGTATTCCATTGGGTAAATGAACCATCTTTTCTGTATTCATTCTTCTGTCTTGGACATCTGGAACACATGTCCCAGTAGCACGGTAGGGCATGTTTGGGGTATATGCCCAAGAGTAGTATAGCTGAGTCTTCAAGTAGATCTATTTCCAATTTTCTGAGAAACCTCCAGATTGATTTCCAGAGTGCTTGTACGAGTTTGCAATTCCTCTAGCAATGGAAGAGTGTTCCTCTCTCTCCACATCCACTCCAACATGTATTTTCTGCTGAGGTTTTGATCTTAACCTTTCTGATTGGTGTAAGGTGGAATCTCAGGGTCATTTTAAACTGCATTTCTCTGGTTACTAAAGACTTTGAACATTTCTTTAGGTGCTTCTAAGTCATTTCAGATTCCTCAGTTGTGAATTCTTGGCTAAGTTCTATACCCCATATTTGGCTAGGTTGTTTGATTTTTTTTTTTTTTTTGGTGGTTAATTTCATGAGTTCTTCATAAAATTTTGGATATTAGCTCTCTATCAGATGTTGGATTAATGAAGGTTTTTTTCCCAATCTGCATGTTTCTGACGTTTTTTTAGGAATCCATTTTATTTATTTCCCTCCCTGTTTTTTTGCTTTTTAAAATTTTTTTTATTATTTTCTTCATTTGCATTTCAAATGCTATTCCAAAAGTCCCTTATACCCTCCCCCCAGCCTGCTCCCCTACCCACCCACTCCCACTTCTTGGCCCTGGTGTTCCCCTCTACTGGAACATATAAAGTTTGCAAGACCAAGGGGCCTGCCTCTCTTCATAATGATGACAGACTAGGCCATCTGCTGCTACATATGCAGCTAGAGACACAAGCTCTGGGGGGTACTGGTTTGTTCATACTGTTGTTCAACCTAAAGGGTTGCAGACCCCTTCAGATCCTTGGGAACTTTCTCTAGCTCCTCCATTGGGGGCCCTGTGTTCCATGCAATAGATGACTATGAGCATCCACTTCTGTATTTGCCAGGCACTGGCATAGCCTCACCAGAGACATGCTCCACTATGTTTATAGCAGCCTTATTTATAATAGACAGAAGCTGGAAAGAATCCATATGTCCCTCAACAGAGGAATGGATACAGAAAATGTGGTACATTTACACAATGGAGTACTACTCAGTTATTAAAAACAACGAATTTATGAAATTCTTAGGCAAATGGATGGATCTGGAGGATATCATCTTGAGTGAGGTAACCCAATCACAAAAGAACTCACTTGATATTCACTCACTGATAAGTGGATGTTAGCCCAGAAACTTAGAATACCCAAGATACAATTTGAAAAACACAAGAAAATCAAGAAGAAGAAAGACCAAAGCTTGGATACTTCATTCCTCCTTAGAATAGGGGACAAAATACCAGTGGAAGAAGTTACAGAGACAAAGTTTGGAGCTGAGACGAAAGGATGGACCATTCAGAGACTGTCCTATTCAGGGATCCATCCCATAATTAGCCATGAAATGTCGACAGTATTGCATATGCCAGGAGGTTTCTGACTTTTCTTAGTGACTCTGTTCTTTGCCTTACAGAAGCTTTCCAGTTTCATGAAATCCTATTAATCAATTCTTGATATTCCAGCATGAGCTATTGGATAGTTCTTTCTGAATTTTCCCCCTTTGCCAATGAGTTCAAGGCTCTTTTTTTTTTCAATTTCTCTACCACTAGATTAAGTGTACCTGGTTTTATGTTGAGGAACTTGAATCACGTGGTCTTGAGCATTGGGCAATGTGTCAAATATGGGTCTTTTCATTTTTCTACATATTGACAGCCACTTAGATGGGGGCAATTTGTGAAGATCCTTTTTTTTCCATTGTATGTGTTTGTCTTAAGACAAATATGAAGGTTCCTTCCCTCCATTGTCATTGTGCAATTAATTTTTGGAAAGCATTTTTCCTCTTGGTCTCTCTCTGTGGTATTATTGCATAGCACAACTTAATTCACCAACCATTATTATCTATAATTTACTTGCTAGTCTTTGGAATACATTTCAAATGTCTGAAAAGAGCTGGTAAAATAGCTCATCACATAACAGACCTTGCCCACCAATATAAAGATCTAAATTTCATCTGCGGGTCCTACAAATTGAAAGGACAAAAACAGTTCCTACTCAGAGGTATGTAACAGGAATCTGCTTTGGAACACTGTTCAGTTCACAGTAATTATAAAGAATTACAAGTCTTAGAATTAAAACTTCTGACATAGAAGGGCTCTTTCACACAGAGGTACATATATAATATACTTACTCACAAACACATGAAATAAATTTTTAGAAAGTCAGAAACACGTATAAAATTTCTGTTATATTAGCTTCCTAAGAAATGTAGAAAATGAAGAGAGGTGGATCTGTATGACCTTCAGGAATACTTCACCTGAGGTACAATTAGCCAATTAAAAGAGACTCTGTGTCAGATAACTTCCTAGATTGCCTAGTAAGTTTGTGAAAAGAATAGGCTACAAAACAACATTTGCAGAAACATACAAATAGCAAAAAGCAGAACTGAGAAGAAAAAGAACGTAAACTCCTGATTTCTGGCCATTCCATTTTAACTCCTCCCCAGACCATTGTTCTCACTTCTTGTCTATCAAACATTTATGTTTTGCAAAAAAGAAATACATTTCCCTCTCTGTGTAGAGAGAAATTAACCTGGTTCACCCTCTGCCTTTTTATTCTTATACTTCATACTCCTCATGGTGTCCTTTTGCCCTTGTCTCATTCTACAGTCAATCCTTTAATCATGTTCATGTGGAAAACAGGAAATTTTTCTTACTATGGAAGGACAAATATATGAGAACACAGAATTACAATTCATGGGAGATATGCTTCATCCACTCCAGTAGTGACAAGCGCGATAGGCCCTGAAAACCTAGGCGCTGTCCCGAGGCAAAAAATTTATGGAAACGTAGTCTCCTGGAATCGTGGCACACTGTATAACAAATGCTCCAATGTCCTTGCTTTAGTTGGTAAACGAATCTGTGTGATTTCCCTTAATATTGCTTTATTATAAGTGCTTCTAAGGATTGAATTTTTGACATATAGCTAAGTTAGATTCTTCACCAGTCCTAGGCAGTCAGTCCTTGAGCTGACCCTGGGCATTATCTAGGAAGAAGGAAGTCTGATCTAAGGAGGAACCAAAGTAGATGCTTAGAACTATAGATAGCTGAGTTACATCCATACACAAGTATTTACAATGGCCTAGGGGGGAAGGTGGACTATACTATAGACTAGAATAGGAACTATGGCAACAGCATGAAGCCCTTGACCCTGGCTCCGAAGATTAAGTGGACCTTAGGTGGAGCTGCTTTTGATCCCAGTTGTTAACATTGAATTTTATCCCAGTTGGTTCCTGACAGTCCTTCCGTGTTTGCATTCCTCTGTTTTGTGTAACTTCCCTATTTTCTTCTGTATAAAAAGTTTGATGTTCAACTTGACAAATTACATTCAGATCCACATTCCCTTGTGTCTCATCTGTTTGTCACCCCCACTTCCACTGACTCTTTGCCCACCTGTAACCTAACCCAATTTTAGTCCGTGGATCGAGGACCCAAGTGAGGTTCATCTGAGGCAGAAATACATGCCAATCCTGAGACAACTCTTCTGTAATACTCCATCTACAGTTGTTGTCACTCTCTCCTAAGGCCTGTCCAGTTTTATACCTGACACTTTTCCTTCCATGTTGTTTGCTTCCAGGATTGCTTTTCAACTTAAAACTATACTGTCTGCATATGGGACTGTGAAAATATTTAAATGACTTCCCACCAATTATGTGTCAGTGCAAATGTGTCCAACTGAAAGGAGCAAATGCAAAGTAGCAATTAGGAATAATAAGGAAGAAACAATCCACAGTGCCACAAGGAGGGATACAAAGGACCAAAAAGTCAGTCCTAAGAAAATGAAGCTTTTTCATGGCCTTAATAAATGTGAAAGAAGCTTAGAGTCTTTTCCACTGCCCAGACATTCCTGCAGATTGATAACAACTGACATGAAAGTCATGAAGGAAGGACATACATTGAATAGTTTTTGTCTCTCTTTCTTAAAGCTGCATTTTCTAAAAGATAGGAAGATTTTTACTGTACAGTTGTCATACTTTCTTGTTAATCTAATCTGTATTTACCCCATGTTAATAAAGTAACTCATACAGACAAGAAAATGTGGTTATTTTACCCTGAATTTCTTGGAGATGGATTGTAGGGTTTATATGGGAATGTTTGCCTTCATACACTTAAAGACAGATGTGATTGTTGGACTTGTTTATGTATCTATTTATTTATATACAACTCAATTGCAGTTTCCTCTTTCTCATCTGCTCCCAAAAATTTACACTCCACCTTCCATCTTCCCCTCTGCCTTCCTCCACATCTTTTCTTTGTGTTTCTGTTTAGAAATACAGGTCTCCATGGATATCAACCAATAACAGAATATCAAGTTGTTATAAGTCTAGTCATCTTCTCTCCTATTAAGACTAAAACAGAAAAGCCATTATATGTAAAGGATCCCAAAATGTAACAAAGTCAGAGACAGCTCGCTCTGTTAGGAGTCCCATAAGAAGACCATATTACAAAACTGTAATATATGTGCAGAAGACTTAGGTCTGTATCATGATGGCTCCCTGTTTGGTGGTTCAGTTTCTATGACTCTCCTATAAACCCAGGTTCATTGATCCTGTAGGTTTTCTTGTGATATCCATTAGCCCTCTGGTTCCTGTAATCTATTCTCTCTTTCTATCACAGGATTCCCAAGTTCTGGCAAATATTTTGCTGTGGATATTGGAATCTATTTCTCTCAGTTGCAGGATACAGCCTCTGATAACAATTGGGCTAGACATCAATCTATATAAATAGCAGAGTGTCATTGAGAATCATTAATTTTATCTCACTTAGAAGGGGGAATAAAATAATCATAAGAGACAGATGAAGGGAGGAAACTTGGAGGGAGGGAGGATAGTGAGAGGCAATGGCACTTTCAAGATTAGGTGGGGAGAAGGTTAGATGGCCATGAATATAAATAGATATCTGCAACTGACAGGGCGGAAGAGGTGAGTGAGCATCTTCAGGATGAGACAGTGACCTTGGATAAGGGAGGCACACATAATTCAACATAGGAAACCTTATCTGTGACTCAATACATTGGCAATATTGAACCTAAAGTGGTCACCTCCTGTAGTCAGACTCTAACCACAGTGGAGCAATAGAGACACCAAGCTACTCACAAAGCTTTCAATCCCAGATGTATCCTGTCTACAAGAAATGTAGGCACTGTGGAGGGATCCGAGACTGACAGAATGACAAACAAATAACAGGGCTAGCTTGAGACCAATCCTATGGACAAACAATACCTTGCACTATTAATGATTCTCTGTTATGCTTGAAGACAGAGGCATGTTGTCCTCTGAGAGGCACCACACAGTATCTGATGCAGACAGATACCCACAGCCAACCAGTGGATGGAACTTGGGGACTTTTATGGGAGAATAAGAGGAAGGATTGTGGGTACTAAAGTAGATATCAGTTCTACAGGACAACTAACAGAGTCAAGTCTCCTGGACCCTTGAGGTTCTCAGAATCTGAAGCACTAACCAAAGAACAAACTGGACCTGGGCCTTCCCACTCATATGTAACAATGTGAAGCTTGGCCTTCTTATGAAACCCCTACAACTGGAATAGAGACTGTCCCAAAAGCAGTTGCCTGTACTTGATTTATGTTCTACTAGTTGAGGTACCTTGTCTGGCCTCAGTGGGAGAGGAAGCACATAGCCTCACATAGATTTGAAGTACAAGGGGTCAGGGGGAGAATACCCAGAGAAAGCCCCCACCTGCTCAAAGAAGAAGGGTAGGAGTTAGGGGATGGCCTGTGGTGGAGTGGGCAGTGAGCAGGATGTAAAGTGAATAATTTAAAAATACAATTAAATTTAAAAATTAAAAATTCAATTGACTTTTTAAAAATGGAATGTGCTTGGTTCTATCTTTGGTTCCTGGGTGCTGTACCATCTGGTTCCTGACCCTCCAGGCATTGTCAGTTGTGGGCTTCTTTCATGGGATGGGTCTCAAGCTGGACACATCATTGGTTGGACACTATTCCAATTTATTTTCCATTTTTACCGCAGCACATCTTGTAGGCATAAGAAATTGTATGTTAAAGGTTTTGTTGGTTTTGTTAGTGTTACAATACCTCCAGTGGAAGTCTTGCCTGATGTCCCAATACCTCCAATGGAAATCTTGCCTTGTTCCATGAGATGGCTGATTCAGGTTCCATATCTATCACTACAGTAGTCTTAGCTAGCAACCTCCTCATAGATTCTTGGAACTTTCCTTGCACTAGATTTCTAGCTGTTTCCAGAGATGACTTATGCTTTCAACTGACACTCCAAGTATAAACTCCTCCATTCTCCCCGGGTTTGATCCCTCCAGTTCCCATACATAGAGCTCTATCCAGATTCCTTACCATACTCATCCTAGATCACTATTTTATTTCCCCTTCACAATGAGATTCATGTGTTCTTCTTTGAGTCATACGTTTTACTTAGATTCTCTTGCTCTGCAGATTATAATGCAATTATAATTTACTTTATGGATAGACTAATATCAACTTACAAATGAGTATATACCATGTATGTCTTTCTGGATTCCAAGGTAATCTTTTCAAGTTCTATTTATTTGCCATATATTTCATGATGTCATTGTTTTTAATAGTGTAGCAATCCTCCCTTGTGTAAATGGACGACATTTTTTTCATTCTTCAGGTGAAGGACCTATAGATTGTTTCCAGTTTCTGGCTACTATGATAAAGCTTCTTTAAATTTGAATAAGTTCTTTGCAGTATTTTGGAGCATCCTTTGGGTATATACCGAGAAATAATATATCTGTGACTTCAGGTATGGTGATTACCAATTTTCTGAGAAATCACTATACTGACTTCAATTTGTCTATAAAGTTTGTTCTCCACTAGCATTAGAGGAGTGTTCCTCTCACTCCACTTCTTTGCAAGCATGAGATGTCACTTGCATTTTTGATCTGAACCATTTTGACAGGTGTACTATGGAATCTCATTATCATTTTGATTTTCATTTCCTTGTTGAGGAAGGATGTTCTACACTTCATGGACTGCTTCTCTGATATTAGAGATTTCTCTGTTGAGAATTCTCTGTCTAAATCTGTGCTCTACTTTTTAGCTAAATTACTTGGTTTAGTGACATCTTGTATCTTGAGTTCTTTATACATTTTGAAAATCTTCCCTCTGTCGTATGTGGGGTTGTTGAAGATCTTTTTTCATTCTATTGGCTGTAGTTTTGTCCTCTTGAAGAGGTCCATTGCTTTACAGAAGCTTTTACATTCATGAAATCTCATTTATTAATAATCAATCTTAGTGTTGCTGCCATTTTTATTCTGTTAAGAGAAAGTTGTCTCCTGTGTTAATATGTTCCTATTTTTTTCTTCTATCAGGATTATTGTATCAGGTTTTATGTTGATGTCTTCAATACACTTGGTCTTACATATTGTACAACAAGATTAATATGGATCTATTTGCCTTTCTCTACATGCAGATATTCAATTAGACCAACACCATTTGTTGAATATATTTTCTTTTCACCCATTGCATACTTTTGGCTGTTTTGTCAAAATTATATCTTCATAGGTGTATGGACTTGTATCTGAGTCTTTGAATCTATTTCATTGTCTAACTGTTCTGTTTTTCTGCAAATGCCATGCCATCTTCACCCCTATTGTTCTGCAATTCAGCTTGAATTCAAGAATGGTGATACCTCTAGAAATCCTTTTATTGTATATATTATTTTAGCTATACTGTGTCTGTTGTTGTACTTCTTGTTGTTTTTAAAAGAGGTTAGTTAATGTTCCAATCAATCATGAGAATTACTTTGAGTACATAAATTGACTTCTGTAAGATTGCTGTTTTTATTATGTACATCCTACTGATTCATGAGCATGGAGATCTTTCTTTCTCTAGTTAAATTGTTTATCCAAACTTTATGAAAGTTTCATAAGGAGTATCTTTCAAGATAATTGTCCATTTCCTTTAGAAATTTTAATTTTATGGAGCATGTATTTTTTAAAGTAAGATGTAATGACTCTTTGAAATTCCTTGGTGTCTTTCTTTATGATCCCTTTTATTTCATATATTTTTAATTTAGATAGTCTCTCTCTGTGTCTTTTGATTAGTTATGAGAAGTGGTTGTTTATCTTGTTGATTTTCTCATAGAACCAACTCTTTCTTTCATTAATTTTATATATTATTCTTTTTTCTGTTTCATTGATTTCAGCCCTCAGTTTGATTATTTCCTATATTCTACTTCTATTGGGTAGTTTGCTTCCTTTTGTTCTAGAGCTTTTAATTATGACGATAAGTTGCTAATATGGGATCTCCATAATTTCATTATGAATACACTTAATGCTAGAACATTTTGTTTTTTGACCACTTTCATTGTTTCTTATGAGTTTGGGTTTTATATTCATTTTCATTGAATTCTAAGAGGTCTTTAAATTCTTTTCTTATTTCTTCTATAACCTATTGTTCATTCAGTAGAGAGTTGTTCATTTTTCATATGCTTATAGGTTTTCTTATATTTCTGTTGTTGTTGGTCTAGATTAATTACCTAGTGGTCTACAAAGATATAAGATTTGAGATTTCTTGTATCTTCTGAGTCAAGCTCTGTGTCTAGAAAGATCCATGAGGTGATAAGAATATGATAGTGTTTGTGTGTTTGGATGAAATATTCTTTAGGAATATATTAAGCCCATTTCAGTTATAATATTTGGTAGTTCCATTATTTCTCTGTTTACATTTTCTGCATGAACTGCCTCCTCTAAGAATGGTGTGTTGAAGTCCACCACTATTAATCTATAGGGTTGAATGTGTGATTTCAGCTTTAGAGATATTTCTCCTAAAACTCCAAAGTTTAAAAAGAACTCAAGGAGCTACCCACCAAAAAAGAAAAGCAGCTATATCAGTGTCCTTTAAGCAAAATCTTGCTAGCATATGCAAAAGTGTCTGCATTTGGTGGCTGATTATGGGATGAATCCCCAGGTGGGGCAGTCTCTAGATGGTTCATCCTTTTGTCTCAGCTTAAAACTTTGTCTCTGGAACTCATGTGTTTTGTTTGAAATACCTCCTGGGTGTCTCCTGCCCCCTGTTTCATTTTATTCCCAAGGGTTTGATCCTGTTCCCTGCATGACTTGTTATCAGGACTGGAGAGATGGCTCAGTGGTTAAGAGCACTGACTGTTCTTCCAGAGGTACTGAGCACAATTCCCAGAAACCACATAGTGGGTCACAACCATCTGTAATGGGGATGCAAGACCCTCTTCTGGAATGTCTGAAAACAGTGACAGAATATACAAATACATGAAATTACCTGAAGTAAATAAATAAATAAATAAATAAATATTAAATAGACTTGTTTTTCAAATATTTCCTGAAAAAAAGGAATAACATATCACTATGTAATGAGCCATATGTGAAAACACAGGCTCAGAATTCAGAGAAGATAAATGGTAATTTAAAGATCACTCTTCTGTAATACTCCATTTGTGGTGCTCCTCATTCATCCCATTTTTCAGTCTGGCTCAGTCCTGGAGGTCTGATCCCATGTTATTTTCTGACAAGAGTGTTTTACAAAACAAAACTAGAACAACTGTTTGTATGAGATGAGTTTTAAATGGCTTTCTACTAATTGCATGTCAGTGCAAACATGTCCCAATATTAGGTGCAAATGGAATGAAGCAAATGGGGACAATTAGGAAGAGGTCATATCTCTGTGCCCACTGGGTAACAGAGAGTGAGGCAGACAGCTCAAAAAGCTAATGTTTAGAGCAGTAATTTGCTTCTTGGCACTGATGAATATGGGCAACTGAGAAACATCCCCAGGGTTTTGTTTCAAACTGAAGAACTGAATTGAGAGTCAGGAATGATTGAAATGCAGTGAATGGTATTTGTTGCCCTTTCTTCATGGCATTTTTTCTAAGTATATTAATTTTTATCATGCAATTATAATTAATACATTAGGAACTATATGTATTCCACTACATCTTTATGAACTTATTTATATGGACAGCTAATTTTTTAAAAACAATTGTAGTACACAGATGCATGTGATTTCCTGGACAGGCTTAAGCATAGATCATGTTTATTGATATTACCTACCTTTCTGTCATCTATCTATCTATCTATCTATCTATCTATCTATCTATCCTCTATCTTTCTATCTATCTATCTATCTATCTATCTATCTATCTATCTATCTATCTATCTATGTACCTACCTATCTATCTATGTACCTACCTATCTTTCTATCTATTTCTCTATCTACATCCCAGATACAATTCCTGCTTTGTCATTTATTGCCAGTCCTCCACTATTACCCCTTCTCCCCTAACATAAATTCTTCTGTCCCTGTTTTGAAAGAGGCATGCTTCCATTAATATTAACCAGTCATGTCATATCAAGTTGCCATGCATCTAGTCATCTCATGTCTTATTGAGGATCATGGAGAGAATGCATTAAGAAAGGGTCCCAAAAGTGGCCAACATTGTCATTATGAATAACATTATGAATCATTTCATTGGTGTTTTGTCCTATTTGTGTTCGGTTGTATCCTAGGTTTCCAGGCTATCAATCCTCTGGGTCCTTGCACCACAGGCATCACCAGGTGTGGGCTCCCTGTCAGGATAATGGAATCAAGCTGGACAAGTCATTGGTTGGTCACTCTCAAAATTTCTGGACCACCTTTACTAAACACATATTGTGAGCAGAAAACAAAAATAGATGGAAGATTTTATGGCTGGTTTGATGTTCTTATCCCTCCATAGGAAGTGTTGCCTGGTTACAGAAGATAGCTGTTTCAGGTACCATTTACCCTATTGCTAGAATTTTTGGCTAGAACTCCGTTAGTTCCCTGGGTATGTGCATTGCCTCAGATTTTTAGCCTATCTCAGTTATGCTTCTTGATTCCAGTTGTCTCTCCCTGTACCCTCTCCCTATATCCACCCAAATTTGATTGATTTTTTTTCTGTCTCTACACCTTCATTTAGAACCCCTTCCCCATCCATTGGAGACATTTCTTCTATTTCCCATTCAAGTGACCCACACTTGAATACTTTACATAGCTTCTCTTGGTCTGTAGATTGTAGGATGGTTATCCTTTATTTTAAGGCTAATTTCTACTTATAAGTGAGTAATTATCATGGTTATCTTTCTGAGACTGGGTTACCTAATTCAGGGTAATCTTTCTAGTTCCATCCATTTGCCTCCAAATTTCATGATGTCCACGTTTTTAACAGCTGTGTAATATTCTACTTTGTAAATATGCCACATCTTCTTTATGTACTCTTCAGTTCAGGAACACATATGTAGTGTCCAGTTTCTGGTTATTATGAATAAATCTGTTAAGAACATAGTGGACTGAACAATAGTCCTTGTGTTACAGTGAAACATCCTTTGGCTATACACCCTGGACTGGTGGAGTTGTATCTTCATGTAGATTGAGTCTTGGTTTTCTGTGGAACTACCACATTGATTTCCATTTTGGATGTACTGGTTTGCACTCTCACCAGCAAGAGAGGAGTGTTCCATTGCTCCATAGCCTCTTCAGTGTGAACTGTCACGTAGGTTTTTTATCTTAGACTTCCTAGCAGCTGTAAGATTGAATTTCAGAATATTTTGATTTGTTTTTCTCTAATAATTAAGAACGAACATTTATTTAAGTGCCTTTTTTGACTTTTGAGATTCCTCTTTTGAGAATTCTATTTAGATCTCTACTACATTTTAAATTGGATTATGTGGATCTTTGGTGATCTAGTTTCTTGAGCTCTTTATTTATTTTGACAATCGTTCTTCTGTCAGATGTGGAGTTAGTGAAGATATTTTCCCATTCTGTAGGCTACCATTCTGTCCTATTGGATCTGACCTTTGCCTTCCTTAAGCTACTAGTTTTCATGAGATCCTGCTTCTGAATTACTGACCTTACTGTCTGTGCTACAGGTGTTCTTTTCAGTAAGTCATCTCTGATGTCTATTTGCTCAAGGATATTTACCCAACTTTCTCCTCTACCAGGTTTAGGGTATGTAATTTTATGTTGAAGTCTTTGATTTCTGTGGACTTGAATTTTGTGCCTGGTAATTACCATGCATCTATTTGCATTCTTCTAGAAGAAGATAATCAGTTAGAAAATTATATTTGTTGCAGGTGTTTTGTTTTTTTTATTGAGTAATTTTGTACTCTTACTCAAAAATCATGTCTGTAGCTATGTGGATTTACATCTGGGTGATTGATATGACTCCAATAAGCAACCCAACTGTTTTCATGCCAGTGCATGCAGTGCAATTTTTATTACAATTTCTCAGTAGTGCAGCTTACAATCAGAGATAGTGATATGTCCAAAAGATCTCTGCATGTACAGGATTGTATAAGCTATCTTGGTTTTATGTTCATTTGTTTTTCTATTTGAGGTTGAGTATTGTTCTTCAATCTGTAAAGAATTGCATTGTAATTTTGATGGGAATTGTGTTGCAGCCATAAATTGCTTTTGGTAAGATGGCCATTTTAGTATGTTCATCCTACTGACAAACAACCATTGTAGTACATTTTGTCTTCTCATATCTTTTCTGATAAGGATTTTTAAAAACTTGAAATTCTTGTCATATAGGTCTTTTACTTGCTTTGTTAGACTTACCCTAAAATATATTATCTTTGTGGCTCTAACCTTCCATTTACCTCTCCTTCCATTTACCTTCTTTTCTTTACAAAGAACATGACCCTCTCATTGATATTAATCCCCTTTGGCTATCAAGTTGCAATAGGACTAGCCTCATTTTCTTCTATTGAGATTAGACAACACAGCCCAGTTAGAGAAAAGGATTCTAAAACCATGCAACAGAGTCAGAGATAAACCCTGATCCTCCTCTTAGACTCATACATGAGAATCAAGCTTCACATCACTTAAGTGTGTGTTGAAGGCCATCTTCCATCCCTAGATGCTCTCTGGTAAGTGCTTCAGTCTCTGTGACCCCATATGAGCTCAGGTTATTTGACTCCATAAGTTTTTTCTTGTAGTGTACTTGACCTATCTGGGTCCTTCAAATCTTCCTTCCTGTCTTCTAAAAGGTTCTGCAAGCTCAAACTAACTTTTTGCTGTGGGTCTCTACATGTGCTTCCATCAGCTTCTGGGATAGATGCAATTTTGATGTTCTATCAGGTGATTTCTGTATCCTCTCTAGTCTTTGGCCTGAATGCCCTGTGTTTTAGTGAGCAGAGGGGCTTCAATAGAAGGTCTTGGATGTGGGTCTTACAGTCTGAGTGATCTACTGGCATTTTGGATGCCAATGTTGCCTCTGGGCTCCCAATTACCCATGTGTCCTGTGGTGTTCCAAGAACATTTTGGATCTCCAAGAATGTGGACGGGCAAGTGGAGTTTATGATAAAGATTAAAATTGAGTTTTTAGGAAGGATGTTGTCACTGGGAAAGCTCTGGCCTATGGAAAAAATGCTGGAGTGTGGGGTAGAAAAGCTCTTGAATTATTTTTTACAATATAGAAATTTTCTTTGCTTCTTAGAGGGTATCATATAAGTATACAATGCACTTTATTTATGTTCATCCTTTGGCTTATCCTCCTAAGTCCTCTTGGTCTAACTTCACATTTCGAAAATCTCCAAAGTTCATGAACTCAATTTTTAACCTATGAACCAATTTCTACTATTCCTATAGTCATGTGTGTATGGTTTCCCATTGTGCCTAACTTACCTACTAAAGGCAGCACTCTTATATATGATGACCTTCACAAACCCAGATGCCATGACCTGTTAATTGATTGTCCATTATAGCTTGGGTCTCTTAAAGCCCTCCCCCATGGGAGAATGTTGACTGGCCTAGTATTGTGTGTGTGTGTGTGTGTGTGTGTGTGTGTGTGTGTGTGTGTGTGTGTGATGCAGGCAACCAAATCTGTTTTGAGTTCCTGAGTGTAGTGGTCTTATCATCACCAGGAGATATTTCTCTGATCATCTTTCACAACTGGATCTTTAAGTTTTTCCTTTCTATTAACAATGATGTTACCTCAATCTTTGTTGAAGGACATGATAACATATCACATCTGTAACTGGGCATGGCAGAGTCATTTATTCTCTACAGTTTGCTAAGATTCATAAACACATTCACAGCACAAAAAATTACTCTGATGAGTTGTTAATGTCACACTTATTTATGGCTATAGATCAAATAGTTTAAAGAGTACATTGATTTTCTGTCCACTTAGAAACCTTAAACTATTCATTATTGATGGGCCTGTGAAGAAACCTACAGTTGACTACTGGCCTGATCTGCAGCACTTCCTGAAAAGCAGTGTTTCTCAATCTGTGTGTCACAACAATTGGAGAACATGTATTTACTCTAGTGTAAAATTTCACAAAATTTGTAGAACCTGAAAGGAAGATGAATGTTGAGGGAAAAAGGAGGAAGGAGAGAAAATTGCATCCACAGATTACAGTACCTATATTCAAGCAGTAGCTTAGTCAATTCAAGGAGACAATGCAGGTATATGGGCAACAAAGATGGGGAACCTATGGTCAACCTACTGATGTCATCTATACTCACCCTCAGACAACTGTCTTCTATGGGCAAACTGAACTTCCAATGGACAACCTCCCACTGGTTATACCACTTCAATGGCCCCCCAGTCATACAGCCAGTTAGTCCAAGGATATGGCACTGATGCTTATGGTTCCACCACTGCTACAGTCACCAAAATTCAAGTGTCTTCTGCAGCTCAGTCTGCATATGGCACTCAGCCTGCCTACCAAGCTCACAGCCAGCAGTCAGCAGCCACCACATCTACAA
Source organism: Mus pahari (assembly GCF_900095145.1). NCBI lineage: Eukaryota > Metazoa > Chordata > Mammalia > Rodentia > Muridae > Mus > Mus pahari. The sequence goes on from NW_018393337.1 coordinate 17,816, forward strand.
CACCACAAGATGGTAACAAGCTGTCTGAGACTAGTAAATTTCAATGTTGCATAAGGGGATTATAATGAATCCAGTCTAGGATATGGACACAGTAACTACAGTTATTCCCAGGTACCTGGGAGCTACCCAATGCAGCCAATCACTGCACTGCATCTTATCCTTCTACCAGCTACTCCTGTGTTCAGCTGAGTTCCTATGATCAGAGCAGTTACTTTCAGCAGAACACTGATGGGAAGCCAAGGAGCTATGGGCACCAGAGTAGCTGTGGTCAATAACGCAGCTATGGGAAGCAGCCTCTCATTAGTTACCTCCTCAGACTGGATCCTATAGCCAGACTCCAAGTCAATATATATGACAGAGCAAGAGCTATGGGCAGCAGAGTTCATTCCTACAGAATCACTCCAGGAGCATGGGTATTTATGGGCAGAAGTCTGAAGAATTTTCTGGACCAGAGCATGAGTTGCCTTGATAATAGGTGCAGAGTAAGAAAAGAATTAGATCATGGAGGCATGAGCAGAGGTGGGCATGGAGGAGGACATGGTGGAATGGGCAGCACTAGGGAGCAAGGTCACTTAAATAAGCCATGAATGAAGGACCAGGTCCTGATCTAGGCATCCCTATAGATCCCAATGAAGACTCTGACAATAGTGCAATTAATGTGCATGGATAAAATAGCAATGTGGTTCTGTATCATCTGGCAGACTTCTTTAGGAAGTGTTGGTTGCCAAGATGAAGAAGAGAAATGGACAACCTAGGACTCATATCTATCTCTGTAAGGACACAAGAAAGCTTAAAGGTGATGCCACAGTGTCCTATGAAGATCCACCAAGAGCCAAGGTTTCTGTGGAATGGTTTGATGGGAAAGATTTTCAAGGAAGTAAACTTAAAGATTCTCTTACCTGAAAGAAGCTTACAATAAACAGCATGCAGGGTGGCATGTCACCATGTGAGGGCAGAGGGATATCACCACCCCTTTGGGGAGGTTCTGGTGGCACAGTAGATCCTTAGGGACCCATGATTTTCATGGGAGGTCCTGGAGGACACAGGAAGTTTCCACCTAGGAGGGCTCCAACGCTACAGAGAGAACCCCTCTGGAGGATGAAAGGTACAGCACCAGGCTGCAGACTCTCAGTGTCCCAATCCAGACTGTGGAAACTGAAATTTTACCTGGAGAAGAGAATGCAACCGGTGTAAGGCCTCTAATCCCAAAGGCTTCATCCTCCCTCCGTTTCCACCTCTGGGTGGTGATTGTAGATGAGGTGAGAAAGAGGTGGATTCATGGACCTTGTTTGCCCTGGAGAAATATTCAGAAGTAGCAGAAGTGGAGGTAGAGCAGGCTTCTGAGGTAGCCTCAGCATGGACCAAGTTGGCTTTGTTGGAGGAACACAAAGTAGTCCTGGGGGGGGGGGGAGAGGGCTCCTTGGACCTAGAATGGAACAGTTGGGAGGAAGAAGAGGCCGTCAAAGAGGACCTGGGAAAATGGATAAAGGCTAGCACCTTTAGTAATGCAAAGACCAGCCCTTCTAGAGACCTGCAGAGCTTTGTTGATGACAAGCTTTATTTTTTAAACAGGAAAATATTTAAAATTTTTAATTCCATATTTAGAATGTTTATGACAATATGATTATTTCCTTGTCCATTCTTTAGTATTTTCACCATTTGTGAAGAAATATTAAAACAAGTTAAATAGTTTAAAAAAAAGAAAAGAAAAAAATCTACATTCATATACATTTTTGTTGTTACAATGGTAGTTTTCCTACTGGCTAGTGCCTTAGTTCCTAATAGTATCAGAAATCTATGTATTCCATTACTAATGAACCATGGACTGAGAATCATCACTATAGATCAAGTCCCAAATTCAACCACAAAAATGCTGTGTACCACAACAATAGGTATTCTACCAATGTAGCAAAAATGGTAGTATGTTACTAAAATGGACATTGGTGAAGTTCACTGTGTATAAAACTCAGTAACTTTACCCTTCCAACATCTTGAATGCACTCAGGTACTGTAAATTTTACCCAACAGTGCAGAATTGTCTTGGCCAATACTAACTTGATTTTTCATGTCCCATCACCAAAGTTTTGGTATTGTCAGGAAGAAGGACTTGCTGAAGATTATCAACATTCAAGTTGATAATCATGACCAATGACAGAAGTGTGTATTATTTTGGGTGTCTCTAGATACTCAGAACTAATACTCAAGAGTAGGAAACCCACATAAGACTTTTAAGTCAGCAACTTGTGGTTTCTGAGATAAATTTAATGCTCTGTTAAGAATAAGCCCAAAGAAATACTCACCCAGACAAGCATACAGAAAAACTCCATTTGAACACTCAGTCATCCATAGTGTCATTCACTCCTGTCCACCCTCATCTATTTCTGCAGTTTATAGGATGTCAAGTAGTTTCCTGAAATGATTGAGCTCCCTCACAGAAGCAGATGAGAGTGAGGAGGGTATAGAGCTTTGTGGAGGGGAAACTGAAAAGGGAGTATCATGTGAAATGTAAATAAATATAATAACTAATAAAAAGAAAATAATTATATTTTACAATAAAAATATACACACCATGTGCATTAATGTTTGAGAGTTTGCATATATATATATATATATATATATATATATATGGATGGATATATGTATGTATGAATGTATTTATGTGCATTTTTATACAAATGTATCATGGTTGGTTGTGTGTTGGGAATTTTACATTAATACTGGTATATATGAATTTATCTCCTCATAATAAATTATTCATTTAACAGATACCTGGATTATTTTATCCTTAAAATTATAGACTTTCATTTAAAAGTTAATTTTTAATTTTTTAATTATTTTTAACTTTTTACAGTTCAGTCACTGCCCCCTTCTTGATCTCTCTCCTTCCTTGGTTCCTCATCCCATTCCTCTTCACCCCTATCTCCAAGAGAATGTCTTCTCCAACCCATACCAGGCCTCTCCACTACCTCTCTCAAGAGTTAGATGACTCTTCTCCCACTGAGGCCAGACCAGGCAGTCCTCTGCTGTATATGTGTCCAGGTATATGCTCATGTATGCTATCTGGTTGTTGGCTCAGTGGCTGAGTTATCTGAGGTGTCCTAGTTAGTTGAGACTGCTGGTCTTCCTATGGGGTAACTCTTCTTCTCAGCTTTTTCTAGCTTTTCCTAACTCAACCACAGGGTTCTCCAACTTCAGTTGAATGATTGAGTATAAGTGTCTGCATCTGTCTCAGTCAGCTGCTTTTTGGTTCTCTCAGAGGAATACCATACTGTTTTGTGTAAGCATACCATAGCAGCAGTAATACTGTCATGCCTTGGAGCCTCCCTTGAAATAGAACCCAAGTTGGGCAGATCACTGGACTGCCTTCCATTAGTCTCTTCTACATTTTTTACCTGTAGTTTTTAGACAGGTAGAATTCTATATCATAGTTTCTGACACAAAAACTATGGGATGGCAACCCAAATCCTTCCCCTTGATGCACTGTCTTTCTTCTTGAGGTGAACTCTACAGAGTTCTGTATTCCCACTGTTGGGCATTTCATCTAACTTCTCTCCATTTGAATTCTGAGCATCTCTTACCTCCCAGGGCTCTGGTACTTTCTAGAGCATCTCGCCACATTTCACCCTCCGAAGTTCCATATTTCCATTCATTCTGGTGGCCCACAGTACTTCTCTCCTGCCTCTCCCCAACCCCATAGCTGATCATGTTGCTCTTTTCCCCTACTCATGATTTCTCCCACTCAGTTCCCTCCTTCTCTCTGCCTCCTGTGATAGCATTCTTCTCCCTCCCAAGCAGGATTGAAACATCCTCACTTGGACTGCTCTGTTTGTTAACCTTCAGTTCTGTGGACTGTATCATAGATATTCTATATTTCTTTGATTAATATTCATACATACCATGAATGTCCTTTTGGGTCTCAGTTACCTCATTCAGGATGACATTTTCTAATTTCTTCTATTTCCCTACAAAACTCATGATGTTCTAGTTTTCAATAGATCCATTGTATTCCATTGTGGAAATGAACCATATTTTCTATATACATTCCTTGGTTGAGGGGCATCAAGGTTGTTTTCAGCTTCTGACTATTATGAGAACAGCTTTTATGATCACATTTGAGCAAGTATCTTTGTGGTATGATGGATATTTTTGAGTAAATATCAAGGGAATGTATAACTGAGTCTTGCAGTAGATCTCTTTCCAATTTTCTTCACTATTTCATGAATTTAGCTTAATTAATACATTCATCACTATAATTGTATGTATATAGGTCACTGAATGAAAATTATTTAAGTGACTTTTCTTTATAAATAAATTTTGTATCTTTTTTCAGTGAAAATGGAAAAACTGGATATGATTACTCAAGTTTAATATTTTATTTAGATGTGGCAGTAGACACTTTTAATTTAGGAATCAAAAGACAGAGGCACATATATCTATGAATTTGTTGTTACTCTGGTCTATACAGGCAGTTCCAACAATGTTAGACCTATACAAAGACAAACCCATTATAAAAAATCAAAAAAAAAATAGAATAATATGTGTTTTTTAAAATAAATTTAATGAATTTCATTCAATTTTCAAAGACAGAATGACTAATATATGCCATTATCTGTAAAATACCATGAAACATTTCAAACTAAATCAAGAGAAATGATAGAAATATTTGAAAGGCATAGTTGTGATGAGTAAAGAGGAAAAGAAAACACTTGTAAAATTTATCCTATCTTTAAACCAGTGTATATCTGGGAGGTTACATATGAGTGTGATTGCCAGGGGCAGAAGCTTGTCATCTCCTATAGGTTATTTTTAGACAGCTGTAAACCACCAGTAGGAGCTAGGAAGTAACTGATACAAAGTAACAGGAGTATGGAGTTGAATTGCACCCTGAATATGGAAACGTTTCCTATGAAGAGTCATATGTGTCCACTATGTGGGCAGAGATGGGTTCCAAATCACCAGAAATTATTATACAAAAATGAGGGGATCATTACGTACTTGATAAAAACGATGTTAGTTAAAATAATTAACATAAATGAGAACTGAAGTTAAAGCAACTTATTATATGAAGGAAAAAAAACTGAATGCAGAAGCCACAGGAAAGTAAAATATTTCAGAGGCTATAAAACTGTTGGTTTTCTTCAATAAAAATTGGAATGATAGTTTCCAAGTTGCAATTGTAGTATTACTGAATCTTGCACTTGCTGTGTCATCAACTCTTTTTTTTGTTGTTGTTTTTGTTTTTGTTTTTGTTTTTCGAGACAGGGTTTCTCTGTGTAGCCCTGGCTGTCCTGGAACTCACTTTGTAGACCAGGCTGGCCTCGAACTCAGAAATCCGCCTGCCTCTGCCTCCGGAGTGCTGGGATTAAAGGCCTGTGCCACCACGCCCGGCCTGTGTGTCATCAACTCTTGTTCATCACAATAACAAATGTTATATTGTGAGTTGGGAACCTGAGAAGGTAAAAAGCTACACAGGAATGATCGATATTGAATAAGGAAAAAGGAGGAGTTAGAAATTCCAGACCAATGTCCTGCTGAGTCTCAGCATTTCTCAGGAAGAATCACAGGAAGACTCATTTACTTCTTTCTTGAATGCTTGATGTAACTGTGTGATCAAACCTTCAGATATCTTAAATGACATTGTGTACAATAGCTATTCACCTGCACAATGGAATTATATCTATATCCCCTTACCAGGTACAAAAATTAATGTTAAATTATTCTAAATGACATATGAAAAACTCCCAAAGTGAAATATTAGAAACACAAGAAAGAGGTAGAGGCATTACACTAATAGACAGCAATATAAGAAAAATTAACAAGTGAACTTCAGGAAATTAAAAGATTTCTGCACATTGAAGAAAACTATCAACCAAGAGTGGATAAAAGGTACAGAATAGGAGAAAAACTTTGACTTCTGTATTTCATTCAGGAGATTAAAAACTAGAATAAAGGGAAATACAGATCCGATAAACAATCTGAGCACAAAATTTCCAGCAAAGAAAAAGTTAATAAAATGAGCCAGGGTTTCTTTAAAAACAAGGCACTTAATATGCAGTAAATGGTTTCTTAATGTATTCCTATAGAGGAAATATAAATTACAAATAATTTGAGACTACATTGTTCCACTTAGAATTATTAACACCAAGAGCACAGAGCAGAACAAATACGGACTACAGTGTGGAAAGACAGAATCCTCATTCTTTAACGTTAAGTGTTTCAGTATTTCCTTCATAGTACAAATAAGGATTTCTCACTAAACGAAAAATGGGATTACAATATAAAACAGCAATATATTTTCTGGGCATATACCCAAGGGACTATATGTTCTACCATATAGAAACTGCACAACCATGTTGATTTAGTTCTGCATACTTTTATCAGCAGAGAAATGATATTCATTAGCAGATAATAAAAGTATGGAAAAAACACACAGCAGAATTTTGTTTATCTGTGAAAGAAAAGAATATCATGAAAATTTCAAGGATCTGATGTACTTTCAACAATTGTGTCAGTGTGTGTCTAAGCTTTCCTTTTTTCTTAAATTTAATTTTTTACTTATTAACTTTACACCCTGCTCGCTGCTCGCCTTCCAAAAATATATTTCCATAATTCCTCCAAACCCTTTTTAACTGATCAGCTGGGGTTACTTCTGGGTATCCCCCCATCATGGCACTTCAAGTCTTTGCAAGACTAGCCACACCCTCTTCTACCAAAGCCTGGCAAGGAAGACTAGCAAGAACATTACCCATGTATAGGCAACAGCTTTTGGGATAGGCCCCATTCCAGATCCCAGGAACCCACATATAGTCTATGTTGTACATCTGTTACATATATGCCTAGGTCCAGCTCATATACATTCTTTGGTTGGTGGTTTAGACTCTGAAAGCCCCGACAAAGATTTGAGGGTTATTCTGTTCCAAACAAGAATGTGAATCACAATATTGTATTTCAAGGTCAAGAAAAAGTGGCTATAGGCTATGAAACCCAAAATGAGGTAAAATAAAACATGGAAAAAAAGAGTTGTTGAGTAATCAATGTGAGTGGAGTAGGACAAATTAAAGAGAAAGGATAATGAAGCATCTATAAACTTGTAAGAGTGTATTTGGGGAATGGAGGCAAAAGTATAAGACAAGAGGGAAAAATAAATTTGTTCAAAACTGGTATACAGAAATCTAATACTATGTATACTAATTTAAAATTTAAAATACAAAGCAATTTTTTTAAGACTATGGTTTCTTAGTGAATTTTTCTATATATATTTTGGCAGTTTTCAAAGTCAATGCAAGTCACACTTGATACTTAACATTGCCAAGGTTATCCGTAGCTTATTTGACCTGAGCTTTGAAACCAGTGACTTAATGCAATAAAGATGATAACTCTGCCACTGAACTACATTTCCTCACTCTTTTATGAACTTTATATCATTTTGACAATCTGCAGATCATATTTGTAATCTATATTTCTTTGTAATACAGTTGTGCTGTCATCTGTGCATTAGAAAGTGTCACATTTGTTTTCCTGCCATTTTAACTTGAATAACATGGCATAAATGTTCACATTTTTCTTTATAGATATATTTTAAATTGTAATAATTTCTCTGCCAAAAGCAATACATTTGTACTTTTATGCATTATTAATTTTGTTGCCTTTACAAATACTGTTCTATAGGACGTTCTTATGTTACACAAAACCTATTCGTATAAATAGCTTTTTTGCCAATTTTTTAAGAATTAAAGGGTTTTTTATTATTATTATTTTCTTTATTTACATAACAAATGCTATCCTGAAAGTTCCCTAAACCACCCCCCCCGCCCCTGCTCCCCTACCCACCCACTCCCACTACTTGGCCCAGGCCTTGCCTTGTGCTGGGTCATATAAAGTTTGCAAGACCAAGGGGCCTCTCTTCCCAGTGATGGCCAATTAGGNCATCTTCTGCTACATATGCAGCTAGAGACACAAGCTCGGGGGTACTGGTTAGTTCATATTGTTGTTCCACCTACAGGGGTGCAGCTCCATTCAGCTTCTTGGGTTCTTTCTCTAGCTCCTCCATTGGGGACCCTGTGTTCCATCCAATAGCTGGCTGTGAGCATCTAATTCAGTGTTTGCCAGGCACTGGCATAGCCTCACAAGAGGCCGCTATATCAGGGTCCCTTCAGCAGAATCTTGCTAGCATGTGCATTAGTATCTAGGTTTGGTGGCTGATGATGGATGGATTCCCAGATGGGGTAGTCTCTGGATAGTCCATCCTTTCATCTTAGCTCTAAATTTTGTCTCTGTACCTATATCCTTTCATGAGTGTTTGTTACTTATTCTAAGGAGAAATGAAGTATCCATACGATGGTCATCGTTCTTGGTTTTCTTGTGTTTTGCATAATGTATCTTGGGTATTCTAAGTTTCTGGGCTAATATCCGCTTACCCAATTTTTTATTAGGAATTTTCTTCATTTACATTTCAAATTCTATCCTGAAAGTCACCTATACCCTTCCCCCATGCTTGTTCCCCTTCCCACCCACTCCCACTTCTTGGCCCTGGTGTTTCCCTGTACTGGGGCTTATAAAGTTTGTAAGACCAAGGGGCCTCTATTCACCATGATGGCCAACTATGCCATCTTCTGCTACATATGCACCAAGCCTGACCTCAAGCTGTACTAAGAGCAATTGTGTTAAAAACTGCATGCTACTGGTATAGGGACAGACAAGTAGACCAATGGAATATAATTGAAGACCCAGAAATGAATCCACACACATATGGTCACTTGATCTTTGACAAGGAAGCCAAAACCATCCAGTGGAAAAAAGACAGCATTTTCAACAAATGCTGGTAGCTAATCCGGCAGTTATCATGCAGAAGAATGCAAATTGATGCATTCTTATCTCCTTGTACAAAACTCAAGTCTAAGTGGATCAATGAACTCTACATGAAACCAGAGACTGTGAAACTTATAGAGGAGAAAGTGGGGGAAAGCCTCGAAGATATGGGCACAGGGGAAAAATTCCTGAACAGAACAGCAAGGGCTTATGCAATATGATCAAGAATCGACAAATAGAACCTCATAAAATCACAAAGCTTCTGTAGGGCAAAAGACACTGTCAATAAGACAAAAAGGCCACCAACATATTGGGAAAGGATTTTTTACCAATCCTAAATATAATAGGGAACCAATTTCCAATATATACAAAGAACTCAAGAAGCTGTACTCCAGAAAATCAAATAACTCCATTAAAAAATGACTGAGAAGCACCTGAAAAAATATTTAACATCCTTAATCATCAGGGAAATGCAAATCAAAACAACCCTGAGATTCTACCTCACACCAATCAGAATGGCTAAGATGAAAAGTTCAAGTGACAGCAGATTCTGGCCGGGATGTGGAGAAAGAGGAACACTCCTCCACTGCTGGTGGGATTGCCAGTGCCTGGCAAATACAGAAGTGGATGCTCACAGTCATCTTTTGGATGGAACACAGGGCCCCAATGGAGAATCTAGAGAAAGTACCCAAGGAGTTGCAGGGGTCTACTAACCTATAGGTGGAACAACAATATGAAGTAACCAGTACCCCCAGACCTTGTGTCTCTAGCTGCATATGTAGAAAAAGATGGCCTAGTCAGCCATCATAAGGAAGAGAGGCCCCTTGGTCTTTTAAACTTTACATGCCCCAGTACAGGGGAATGCCAATGCCAAGAAGTGAGAGTGGGTGGGTAGGGGAGAAAGGCAGGGGGAAGATCTAGGGGATTTTCGGATAGCAATTAAAATGTAAATGAAGGAAATATCTAATAAATAATTGGGAAATATTAATTAGTTTTAAATAAATAAATAAATGGTAAAAAAGAATGAGCACAAAAACACTCATTTGGTTATGCCATTTTAATTTCTACCCAGATCACAGTCATCACATCATGATAATAAAACATCATGATTCCTCCAAAAGAAATATATATCCTTCTTTCTGTGGAAAGAGAGTAGACTCTCTTTCTCTCTGTCTTTCTTTTATTGTGCTTCAGACTCCTCTATATGCCCCCTACCCTCTTTTTTCTTCCAGTATGCTATTGAATGTGCCATATGTGAGAACCCAGGATCAGAATCCTTGTGAGATAGTAGCAAATTCCAATACAACCATGCTGTAATAGTCTGAGATGTCCCATATTCACACCCAGGCCTTGTAGATTCTGAACATCACCCTTTCCCTTCCATATTGTTTGCTGAGAGGAGTGCTTTTCAACTCAAGTCTAGATCCACAACACCATCTATGTAAGAGACTGAGAAAACATTCTACCAATCACATGCCAGTGTAAATGTGTCCACATCACAATACAAGTGCAATTAAGTCATTTGTAGTAATTATTAAGAATCCATCTCTGTGAGCTCAAAGCGTCACAGGCAGGCATATAAAGGCACAAAGAGCTAATGCTAAGAACATGAATTTGGTTCCTGGCTTTGATGAATGTGGGACAACTGCATGCCTTTTCCAATGTCCAGACATCTTTGAGAATTTCTGTAAAATCTGAAGAACAAGTAAGCTGATAGGCATGAAGGAAAAATATGCATTGGATGGTCTTTCTCTTCCTTTCTTCAAACCACATTTTCTAAAAGCAAGATTAAAATTAATTTTTACTGTGAAATTTTGTCACTCATTCCTTATGGTGTAGTCCTTGATGTATTGCCAATCAAATTTACATAGGTAGTAAATGTATAGCCTCTTATTTGGGGTTACTTAGCACTGAAATTCCTTGTAACTGGATTTTAATATACAAGTATTTATTAAGACTTAAGAACAGATTGTGACAATTGGAGGATTTTAAAAAGACAATATTTTCATGAATTCTTTAAATGTCACACATGGATACAATTCACTTAGATTTTATACACCAAATCTTGCCAGTCTTTTCAAGTCCTGTAAATCTATGTCCATATTCCCAAACTTGCCTAACTTCATATATTGTATTTCTTATAATCCACCAAGTCAATTTCTGGTATAGTTATAGTCAGAGGTGTGCTATGTTATTCACTGGTTCTTGGCTGACCTAATATGGCCACAGCATTATCACAAACTTCCTCTTCCTTGCAAGAATACATTAACTCTCCAGAGCTTCCAGCTATGCCTGGTCAGTCTTGAACACCTCCTTCATGCTATAATGTCACCTAATCTAGTACTAAGTGCATATTTTATGCAGGCAAAAAGAGCTGTTGTGAGTTCATGAGTGCAATGCTCCTTTCATAGGCAGCAGACAGAATTTTTGTCTAATCCACCCTCACATCTAGCACTTTGAATTTTTCCTTATTTACCATGATATTACCTAAACTTTTGATGTGGGCATTACAGAGTCACTCATTCTATTCACTTTACTCTTTGTGATAATCACCTTCCTAGCACACCGAAAATTCTCTGATAAGTTCTGATTGTTGCACTAATCTCTGGATATAGGAATAAGAACTTGGAGGGTTACTTGACACTGGGTTGATTTATCAAAATAATGCCATTCATTGTAATCATGGGGTCTGTGGTGACCCCCATCATGAATTCCTGGCCCAATTTCCAGCCCAGGATTCCTTGAGAAAAGTGGTTCTCAATCTGTCGGTAGCAACCACTGGAGAAAATGTATTTGTTCATGTCTTAGAAATTTGCGGCTATAAATTTATTTTCTGTTTGTATACCTATAATTTTGCTTCTGAGCAGTGACTCAATTCCTAAGATCTCAGGAAATAGTGTTTATCGATGGCTACATCTTCTAGGTTGAAAACTGCTACTAGAGAGCAAGCTTCAAATGCAACCAGAAAGTTGCTGGTTACCCCAATAATAATTGTGCTACCAATGTAACAATGGAAGTACCTTACTAGAATTATCATTGTTTAAGTGCACTGTGTTCACAGCTGGGTACAACTATTAATTTCTTCTTTCAAAATCCTGAATGCTTCTCAGGTGGTTTGAAGTGCACCTAGCAGGGATAAACCATCTTGGTCAAAATGAACTTAACATGCAATGCCCTGTGTCTAAATAAGGTGGTCTTTTCAGCAAGAGGGTCTTGCCATAAATTTATGGTTGGAAAATAAGAGCAATGACAATATCTCTATTGCGTGTGGGAATTAAAATCACTCAGACCTGAAAAACGGGGAGGCATGTCACACTGGGCTTTTAAGGTACCAAACTCTGACTTCGGAGATGAGCATAATTCTCTGTATAGGATAACCCCAGTAAACACTCAAACAAACAGCCATATACAGAGCTGCCATGCTGCCTTTTCAACATTCTTGCTACTTGTACTTCTGCCTACACCATACCCGGTCAACCTTGTTCACTTCCCCATATAATACAAAGGCATGTAGTTTTCTGAAATGATTAAAATATATCATGAACATAAATATTTGGTGATTTACATACACATATATTTATCTGAATATATATATATATATATATGTATGTATATATATATATATATATATATATACATGAATGTATGTCTCTATGCATATGTGTGTATACAAATGTATACTTATTGATGCTGAGTTCAGACTTTTACAGCAATTGTGGTATATATTAATTTATCTCCTCAGGATTAATTATGCAACTTAAAGTTGGGAATCACGTGCCATTTTGTCCTTAAAAATATAACATTAATTGAAAGATCAATTTTCATTGTTTTTAAATCATATGTATGGGTGTCAGGTTGACAGTATGTTCAAGTGATGGCTATTCTTCAATGTAAATATTAATGTGTATGTGCTTCAGAGAAAGTCAACGGAGTGCAGAAGACCCACTTTGAATCTACATGATGTCAAAGTGTAGACTAACACTGGTGTAGAGTCTTAATGAATATTACCCCATCTTAAAAAATGGTAAACAATAAACAACAGATGGGAATCCAGTGAATCCAACATACTTGTCTTGTGTCTGTGGGCAGCAAACATGCATTTTGTTTCTCTATATACATCTAGGTACACATACACAAAACTAAAATTTAAAAATATCCTCAAAATATTCAAGTCTGGACACATGATTGCTCTTTCACAAGTCCCAGGATTTATTTTCATCATGCAGGAGTGGCTAAAAGCTAACAGTAATCTCAGCCATATGGAGTACAATGCCCTCTTAAAGACTGCCAGATATTGTGCACATGATGTAAACAGACATAATACAGAAAACAGGAAAATGAAGATACACACAGAAATACACATAGATGCAGCACAAACACACACACTCAGTGTGTGTGTGTTTATGTTACATTAAGATCTCATGTCAAACTTGGAGGAAGCTATTTCTTAAAAAAGTAGGGTGAAAACAGTCTGGAAATGGGCTTCATATTGCTGAGAAGAACAAAGGGACAAAATATGGGAAAACATATTTCTAGGAATGTAAATACACTTACTCCCCATAGCATTGGATATTTGGAGTAGGTTGTAAAGATGACCACAATAGAAGAGAATGAGTAAGAGATGATAAATGTGCACACCAGGATGAGGATTGTTTGGGTAGCTCTGTTTTCTGGTGATTGTTTTAGGAAGTACTGAGCCTTATGAATATGTCTCACTTGTCTCTTGTGTCTGTAGAGGATAATCGTCATGGAGACACTTGAGCAGGCCATGAGACCCAGGCACAGTCCATCAGAGAAGCATAGTAAAAACATATACAGTGCAGTTGCAAAATTGCCTGATGCAAACCATGAGCAGTAGGCATAGCTCATCATGTTAGTCACATTTTTCTTGTAACTGGGGCCTGACACTCTTGCTGGAGTCAAGATGTTTAGAAAAACTTGCACAAGCCAACTGACTGAACAGGAAGGACCAATGTACTTGATGGCTCTTTGTTTAAGCATCAGCACTTTGGAGTTATTAGGGCTGATTGTGATTGCTTGAAAGCAACTCAGTAGGCACATTGCATAAAGCGACATCCCCCTTGTTATTCTGTATATATACACTATCAATTTACATCCAGTATCATCCAGGAAATATTTAAATCCATAATCTGCCAGTGTCTGTGGAATACCTCTTGAGATGATAGACAAGCAGTTGGCAAAGGTCAAGTGCTCTATAATCAGGTCTTTGGGCATTAAATTCTTTCCAGTGAACATCAAAATCACATAATAAAATAGTATTGAAGAATTGCCAAGCATCCCCACTGTAATCTGGGAGAATAGAAAAATTCCCATTGCAACATTTTCAGAAGCCATTTTCATCCCTGTGAAAAATGTTAAGACATTTGTTATGGCCACAAAACCCTAGAAATACATTGTCATTGTGCATTTTTAATGATGTTAGCTAAAATAATATAAACATCTCATTATTGCATTTATCTAGAATTTTTATTAAAGAAGAGCATCCAAAGCTTTGCTATTTACTAAAGTAAATAAATTATTTATATGTTTTATTTTGGATATGTTTACTGAAGGATAGTGTTTTACTGGACAAGGTGTTACATGACCTTCAAGGTAGCAATCAGGAGATAGAGGCAGACAGACATTTGGACTTATGGCTAAACTGGTCTGCTGAGTTATTTTCAGAGCTTCACAAATTAACACTCAATCTTCAAACCCCAAGTAAATGATTAGTGTCCTCACTGCTTTTGACTAAACAAAATGATTTGGGTTCAGTTTTCTTAAAAAAAGAAATTTTAAGATCTGCCATTATTTCTGAAATTTCTTAAAGTTCGCTTAGTTTCTATGTATTACAATGGTAAATACTGAACCCCAAGGTCTGGTTGTCCTCAGGGACAAGAGAATCCTCATGTACACCAAGTAATGCTATATGACTCTGCTTCTTAATTAAAAACTGTTGGTTGGTTCAAGATGCTGACAACCCCCACACATTGATCTGGCTTCTTATTGAGCTTCATGTGATCTGTGAATTATATCTTTGGTATTTCAAGCTTTTGGGCTAATATGCACTTATTCCTGAGTGCATACCATGTATGTTCTTTTGTGATTGGGTCACATCAATCAGGATATTTTCTAGTTCCACCACTTGCATAAAATTTTCATAAAGTCATTGTTTTTAATAGCACAGTACTACTCTATTGTGTAAATGTATCACATTTTCTATATCCATTCCTCTGTTGAAGGACATCTGTGTTCTTTCCAGCTTCTGGCTATTATAAATAAGGCTTCTATGAACATAGAGGAGCATGTGTCCTTGTTATATGTTGGAGAATCTTTTGGGTATATGCCCAGGAGAGGTATAGCTGGGTCCTCAGGTAGTACTATGTCCAATTTTCTGAAGAACCCCCAGACTTATTTTCAGAGTGGCTGTACCAGTTTGCAATTGCACCAACAACGGGGGAATGTTCCTCTATCTCCACATCTTTGCCAACATCTGCTGTCATTTGAGTTTTTTATCTTAGCCATTCTGACTGGTGTGAGGTGGAATCTCAGTGATGTTTTGATTTCCATTTCCCTGATGCCTAAGGATGTTGAACATTTCTTTAGGTGCTTTTTGGGCATTTGATATTCTTCAGTTGAGAATTCTTTGTTTAGTTCTGTACCCCGTTTTTTAATTGGGTTATTTGATTCTCTGGAGTCTAACGTTTTGAGTTCTTTGTATATATTTGGGATATAGGATTGGTAAAGATCTTTTCCCAATCTATTGTCCTATTAACAGTGTCCTTTGCTTTACAGAAGCTTTGTAATGTTATGAGGTCTTGTTTGTCTATTTTTGACCTTAGAGCATTAGCCATTGGTGTTCTGTTCAGGAAATTTTTCCCTGTGCCCAAATATTTGCAGTTCTTCTCCATGGGAGGAAATACATAGACAAAGAAAGAAAGGCCATCCAGAGACTGCCCCATCTGGGGATCCATCCCATATACAGTCACCAAACCTAGCCACTATTGAGGATGCCAACAAGAACCTGCTGACAGGAGCCTNATATAGCTATCTCCTGAGAGGTTCTGCCAGAGCCTGAAAAATACAGAGACAGATGCTCACAGCCAACCATTGGACTGAGCACAGGGTCCCCAACAGAGGAGGTAGAGCAAATCCTGAAGGAGCTGAAGGGGTTTGCAATCCCATAAGAAGAGCCATAATATCAACCAACCAGATACTCCAGAGCTCCCAGGGACTAAACCACCAGCCAAAGAGTACACATGGAATGACCCATGACTAGCCACATATGTAGCAGAGGATGGCCTTGTAGGGCATCAATGGGAGGAGAGGCCCTTGGTCCTGGGAAGGCTGGATACTCCATGTAGAGAAATGCCAGTGCAGGGAGGTGGGCATGAGTGGGTGTGTAGTGGAAAATCCTCTTAGAAGTTGAGGAAGCAGGGTTGGGATAGGGGGTTTCAATGGGGAAACAGGGAAAGGAAAGAGCATTTGAAATGTAAATAATGAAAATATCCAATAAAAGAAAATAAAAATATATAAAAAAGAAGTCTTTAATAAAGACAACTGCAAATCATCAGAAAAAAAAAAAGATGCTTACAGCAAAAAACATGTAGGTGGAGGTTTGAGTTTCAAGGCCTAGGGCCTGAGTAGGCCCATGTGGAAAGAGAAAGAAGATGGACAAAAGAGAAGATGCTACAGTGGCAAAGACTGTGCAAATTGACTATGCATGTTGGTCAGTATGAGTAAGAATTGCTCAGATGAAATATGGCAACTCATATTTCAGGGTTATTGGCAGGGAAGTAGACATATTAGCATAGAAGGTAGATATCTGCCAAGCCCTAGTATTGATTAAGGCATATTATAATTATAAAAGTTTTGTGTCTTTTATCTGAGAACTGCATGGTCAAAGGTATGATAGAAACCCCCAATTGAGATTAATTATTTTATTGAATGGTTCATAAAAATTAGAAATCAAAATTCATCAATAAAAACAAGAGAAACTGCTTGAAAATCCAATTTAGAGTGGTTAAATATTCAGACTATATAAAGTATATTTTGTTTTAATATGTATTTGGTTTTTAATTATGTATGTGCTGGAGTTGGTTGCATGTGAGTGTGAGTACCAATAGGGGCTAGATTGTTGGGACATGAGCCACAGATAGGACCAAGGAACTAAACTCACATCCAAAGAAATAGCAGCATGAACTCTAAAAAAAAAACTGGCTTATCTATCAATTATAAATTCATTGAGAAAAAAAACTGACAGGAAAAAATAGAGAGAAGAGCTGCTAAACTTTCATATCGCAGTGAGTTTGTGTCTAGTTAAAAATGTTTAGGAGTTTATTGATGCACTCCTCAGGATCGTTAGAATATAGGATCATATCAGTTACAAACCTGTATCATGTGACTTCTTTATTATTTGTATGTCTTTGTTGCTTTCTCTTATTTTATGGCCCTAGATTATATACTAAGTATTTTATTGAATATGAATGATGAGGAGAGACACTCTGCTGCTATTTCTCATTTTAGAGGACATATTCCTTTTTAAAATGCAGTATAATATATGTTGTATCCTATACATAGCTTTGATCACATTGAGATAAGACCATTGTAGCTCATATATTTGTTTTATTTTATTTTATCTTATTTTATTTATTTTATTTCATTTTGTGGGTATAGATGTTCTACCTGTAGGTATGTCTGTGCACTGCATATGCGTGTGTAGGGCCTGTAAAGTACAGAAGAAGGTAGATCCCTTGTTACTGGAGTTACAAATGGTTGTGAGCCACACTGTAGGTTCTGGGTCTTGAAACTAGGTCCTCTGGAAGAACAGCCAGAACTCATACACTAAGCTACCTTTCCAGGCTCTCCATATGCAATTATTAATTTATCCTATTAATAGCAGAAATAGAGGAAACTTCTCCCCAGTGGGAAAGAGCATTCCCTAGTTTTTATTCTGGGGTGATATACATTTGTGAATTTTTATGTTTTAATTTTGATTGAAAATTTACTATAGAATACTGTAAGGGAAGGAACTTATGTGTTAGACTGAATAATCTATACTTTAGCAAATTTTCAGTAATATAATAAAATACCAGGACAAATGAAACTTTAAAAAAAAAAACTGGCTTATCTCTCTATTCTACAAAAGTGTTTGAAACTACACTGAAAAAACTAAGTTAAGAGATTTATCATAAATAATTCAGGTATCCAAAATGTGTGCAAAATAATATCAATATCACAAATAATTAAGGGAATACAATTAGGATATGCAAACCAAAGCTGCAAAAAGAGACCATCATATACTGTATAAACAGGTAATATTTTAAAAACTTGACATAAATAAGAGCAGGATTTAAAGCTGCTGAGCTTAGGGTGAAGAAAGAACTCCAGTACAGACTATTGAAAAGTAAAATGTGGTAGTAACTATACAAACTAGAATTGTTTTTATTTAATAAACTGACCAGTCATTACCAAGTTCCAATTGTAGTGTTGCAAGGATCTGTAGACCTGAAGGTATCAAAAGCCACCCAGAGAATGGCTAATTTTGAATAAAAAGGATAAAGGAGGGTTCTGAGTTTTCTTGTGACCGCCCTACTGAGTCTCAGTAGTTTTGTGGAAGAACATAAAAAGACAAGATAATTTCTTTTTTGAATGTTTGATGGTCAGAACTTCTGACGTTTAAAGACTCTGTGTAAAATGAATATTCACTTGCATAAAATATGGAATATGTTTCTATCCTCTCCAGTTGCATAAAGTTAATGTTAAATTATTCAAAAGCTGAAATGCTAAATCTGTCCGTGGAAAATGATAGTAGTACATGATTTATGTAGAGGCAACAGGATGCAATAGCATAGACAATGAACGACAAATTAAGGAGTGAAACTGCATGAAACTAAATGTCTTCTGTACATTAAAAGAAAGTAATAACTGAGAGAGGGTAAAAGCTTCAAAATTGGAGAAAAATGTTTCTACTTCAAACAGGAGCTGAATGCCTAGAATGAATAAAGGAAAATAAAGAAATAAATAAAATAAACCATATCCCCACAAACTTTCCAGTTAACAAACAGGTTAAGGAAATAGGCAGAGTTTTGTTTTGTTTTGTTTTGTTTTTAACAGAAGTAACATACATATGTAGTATAGTGCTTTTTTGCAAGTGTTCAACATATTTAGCTTTTGGGAAAATGAAAATTACAACTACTTTCAGACTCCATTACACACCTTAAAATAGTTATCATCAAGAGACCATAACAAGCAGTGATGCTGGTGTGCCGAAATGTAATCATCATTCTTTACTGGTGGGAGGACAAAGTTCTACATGTATTTTTGAAATAAATATAAAGATTTATCAAGAAATTAAAAATAGAATTACTCTGTAACACAGCTATATGGGCTATGTTCAATAGAATAAATAGTGCATAGCTCCTACTTATTCTGGGCTATATGAACAGGACTCTTATATTCTACCACTGTCATGCTTAAACATCCACATAAGCTGCTGCTTCATTCACAACAGCAAAGAAATGATGACCATCCTAGTTTTTAATCGTCAGATAATGGATGTACGGTAACTTTCCACAATGGAACTATGTTCTACTGTAAAAAAAAAAAAANAAAANAAAANAAAATCAGGAATATTCAGGAACTAGATAGAATGGCAATCAATCCAGCAAGGTGGCAGAATTCGGCCATCATTGGAAGAGAGGCACCTTGGTCTTGCAAACTATATATGCCCCAGTACAAGGGAATGCCAGAGCCAAGAAGTGGGAGTTGGTGGGTAGGGGAGCAGGGGCGGGAGGAGGGTATAGGGAACTTTTGGGATAGCATTTGAAATGTAAATAAAGAAAATATCTAATAAAAAATAAAAAATAAATAAAAAAGAAAGTGTCACATGTTGTTTGTCAAAGAGGCGGGAGGAGGGTATAGGGAACTTTTGGGATAGCATTTGAAATGTAAATAAAGAAAATATCTAATAAAAAATAAAAAATAAATAAAAAAGAAAGTGTCACATGTTGTTTGTCAAAGAGGAACATGTCCATATAAACCTAAGTGGAGAGAAAAGTGTTTATGGGCTATGAAAACTGGAAGGAGATCATGGTGAGGAATCAAGGGGAGGTAATAAATAAAGCATATGTGGACAAAAAAAAAGTGAATAGGATTTAGAAGTACAAGCAGTTATTGGGGGGATTTGAGACAAAATCTAGAAGAAGAGAAACAAAAATAAAATTTTTAGAAACATCATAATGAAATACAAAATTGAAAGATCACTCCCCCAAAAAGAAAAAAATATAATTGTTTTGTGGTAATTTTTTGACATTGAACATGACAAAGTGCTATGACCAGTTTTATTGCTCTTTGATTCAGTCAGACTTTTTTAACTAAAGTGATCAACTACCAAAACCTGAAAACTAATATAATAAGGACCAGCTGGCCTCTTCAGCAGGTGAAAGTACTCTCTGAAAAGCCCTATGGGTCCCACATAGTGAAAGGAGAAGATCAGCTCTCGAAATATAATTTCTAACCTCCACACATGTATGCGATCTTAGGTGCATATACCCTTCCTCAAAATAAATGAATTATGCAATGTAAATTTGCAGGACATTAGAATAATGATTGACAGGAAGCAAAGAAAAGGTGTTGTATGTTTATTTCATAAGCACAGAGTTTTGGGTTTATATTGAAATATCCTGGAGATAAGCTGCAGAATAATAGGATCCTATTTCACATGAGTGAACTATGCACTAAAAATGGTTAAAAGGATAAATGTTTGTAGTTTGGCTTTGTTTTTAACTATTAATAAGGACTTTGTCGTTAATAAATAAGAAGTTCTGTTCTGGGGTATGGTATGGGGCTAGAATGATGATAGTCAACTAAACAATACACTGACTTAAGCTCACAGGTTTGTGACATAAAATTAGGGTCACAGTGAGTTTTCATTTTTGTGTGTAAGTCAGATTTAGAAATGTATTAAATAAGGGGATGATATGGCAGAGTTTGGTGCTGTTGTTTTGGGTTCCACTTATAAAGAACAATCCCTGACAGCAGGCAGATATATATAATATCTTCTAAAATTCTCAGTAGTGACATTGACATTGAAATAGAGAAAGCCAAAATGCCTGTATGTATTTTCAAGAGGGGGACATGACTAACTTTACACAATAAGAAGACTGTGTCTACATGTTCTTTCTAATAAGAAGTAAGATGGGATTCTATACCAACAAATCTAAGACTTTCTTAAAGAAAACATAGGAAGTGAATCAGAAATATATTGGTCATATTTCAGAATAGGATAAGTACCAAATAATTGAACATACACCTAAGATTCACTTCAATAATTTCTTGTAATTGATTGAACTTTTAATTTTTACTCTCAAACTTTCATAAAATTAATTTTTCCTCATAGAAATCACCCTATAATTTTATCATTAATAATAAAATTTAAATTACCAGTAACAGTATTCTGTGCAACCCATTCCTATGTTCTAACACTTGAAATACAAAAAAAAAAAAAAAGAATGTAGCATTCTCCAGAAGCATATAAATACATAAATACATAAATAGAAGGAACTGAAGAGTAAAACACTTCAAGCTATTTATCTTAAGATGGGGATGTAGACCGTGGCTTGTCTAGTTTTCAAAGTTCCCTGAGTCTGAACCTCAAGACCATAATTAAACAAAAATGAAGAATCCAAAGAAACCTTTCTTTTAAAAACTAAAATGAGGGGGCCACGCCTTACCCCTGGATATGGTCTCTACATGTTCTCTCTCCCCTTCATTGAGTATTTCAACTAATGCTATCCCCGTAGGATCCTGGGAGCCTGTTGCTTTACTACCATGTGGGACTTTCTAGTGACTACCCCTAGTTCCCCAACCCCCACTGCTATACAACTCCATTTAATATCCTGACCCTCTGTTACCAGAGGTTAGGAATTATCCTCAGGTGAGGGCATGGGACCACCTACCCATCTTAAAAGTATTAACCCAGAATTGTTCCTGTCTAAAGAAAATGGAGGGACAAAGAGTGGAGCAGAGACTGAAGGAAAGGCCATCCAGAGATTGCCTGCCACACCTAGGGATCTATCCCATCTGCCAACACCAAATCCAGACACTATTGCTGATGCCAAGAGACACTTGCTAAATTGAGTCTGGTATAGTTGTCCTCTGAGAGGCTCCACATTGGTCAGGCCAGAACCTGACCAATACAGATGTGGATGCTTGCACAGCCAACCATCAGACTGAACATTGTGACCCCAATGGAGGAGTTAAGGGAAGGTCTGAAGAAGCTTAAGGGCTTTAAAACCCTGTAGGAAGATCCACATTATCAAGGAACCAGACCCACACCCACCCCAGAGCTCACAGGGATTAAACCACCAAACAAAGAGTACACGTGGCTTCTGCTGCTTGTGTAACAGAGGATTGCCTTATCTGACATCAATGGGAGGGAAGACCCTTGTTCCTGTGGAGACTCAATGCCCCAATGTAATGGAATGCTAAGTCAGTGAGGTGGGAGTGGGTAGGTGGGTGGGTGAACACCCTCTAAGAAGCAGGCAGGGAGGAGGGAGGGATATGGGGTTTGCAGAGAGGAAAACGGAAAGGGGGATAACATTTGAAATGTAAATAAAGAAAATAACCAATACAAATAAAATATACAAAAACTAAATCTAGGAAGGCATACAAAAAAGATAGAGAGGATGTAAAAGATGATGAAAAATACATAAACAGAGAGGAGAGAGAGTCAGAGGATAAGTGAAGAATAGAAAGAAGAAAATGAACTAATATCAGTGCTAAGAAAGATTCAGCAGCAGATTGTATGAAGAGGGTCATACAGCTGAGGGGAGTTTAGAGTCAGACTACTCTGACCTGAGGTGGAAATAGAAGGAATTTCACCCAAAAGGGCATTTAAGTTCCCACTTCATAAACAAAATCTGAATGCCTTTTAATTAACTTACCTGTGTTGAGTTTTCCTTCCTTTCTTCCTTCTATGCTTCCTTCCTTCCTTCTTTCCTTCTTTCTGTGTTTCCTTCTTTTCTTTCTTCCATTCTTCCTTTCTCTTCTTTCTTTGTCTTTCTTCCTTACTTGGCTTTCCCCCCTTTTATTCTTGCCTTCCTTCCTTCTTTCCTTTGCTCCATCATCCTTCTTTTCAGCAGAGATTTTAAAACAAATGCTTACTACAGATTTTAAAAATATTAGGATTAAGAGAAGCACTCAGGAAGAAAACATGAAGTACTGGACACACATGTGGCTTCTCTGAACATAGCTTTCTAAAATCTTCAGTTTTTACTAGTCCTCTGCTCTGTTCACTCACCTCAGTCCTTGATGACACCGTGGTTATACCTGTCACAGTGAGAAGTGAGTCTGTGCTGAGAGTCTGATGCTCTCATGATCTCCTATTGTTCTCTCCCAGAAGACTGGTCATTTCAACATAACACTGGAACGATGATGGCAGCCTCTCCACAAGGATCTGCAGTAACATTTAAACACCTTCCTGTCAGAAAACAATACAAAAAGCAAACAAAAAAGATGTGCAAATTGCATGCATTACTCCAAGGAAGCAATTAGGGATCTGGATTGGAACACTTTTTTTTTTCAGAATTTGTAGCACCAAGGGAATGTCAAAGAGGCAAGGAGAAGGATCTTAAATGATATTAAGTATAAGCAAGATGCCTTGCTCCTGGAGGACCATTCCCTATCACCCAGCATCCTAGAGAATTTTAACATCTCAAAATGCTATCCTCCCAAACACACTCAGGACAAATGGCTAATTTAGGTGACTATTAATATATCAAAGCAGATACTAGCTGCCAGACTCTCAGAGCATTGCAAATAACTCATACAGAGTCTTGGCTACTCAGCATTCTCACCTCAGGCCCCTACCCTAAACCTCTGTAGAACCTGGAATTCATTTCCTTTCTCCCAGCTTCTCTTTTCTATAAACCTTGACATTTTCACCATGTGCTCCTGGGTTGGTGGATCATTTCTTCATCCTTCTCTTGATTCTTCTCTATTTTTTCCATTAATTAATTTATATATTCACATTAAATTCCATGCAAAGCCAGCCCTTACATCCAATTCCCTCCTCATCCCTGTACATGGCCTCTACACCCATTCCCCACTCTCATTTATGTGTGAGAAGAGGGGTGTCCTCTATGGATATCAACCCACCCTGGCAACACTTGTCACAGCAGACCTAGGTCTATACTCTTCCACTGAGGTCAAACAAGGTAGCTCAGTTAGGAGAACAGGATCCACAGGAAGGCAGCAGAGTGAGGGTATGTCCCTGCTCAAGTTTTTTGTGGAACACACAAGAACAAACTACACCTCTGCTACATGTGTGCAGGGCCTAAGTCCAGTCTTGTATGCTCTTTGGTTGGTGATTCAGTCTCTGAAAGCCTCCAAGGGCCCAAGATAGTTGACTCCATTGGTCTTCTTGGGGAGTTTGTATCACCTCTTCTGGTTCCTTAATCCTTCCCTCAACTCTTCTTCAAGATTTCCTGAGCTCCATCTGCTTTGCTGTGAGTTTCTACATCAGTTTTGGTCAGCTACTGAGTGGAGGATCTCAGTGGAAAGTAATTAACTTTGTCAGGGATTATTATTTACTCATGGGATATGTCTCAAGTTGGCCAGTTATTGGTTGGCCAGCCTTTGCTCCATCTTTAACCCTACCACTCTTGTAGATAAGACATATTTTGGGTTGAATGTTTTATGTGTGGGTTAGTGTCCTCATCCCTGGGAATCTTGTCTAGCTACCAGAGGTGGCCACTTCAGGTTCCATATACCCCACTGCTTGGAGTCACAGCTAGAGTCACAGCTAGAGTCACCCTCATAGACTGCTTGGAGCCTCCCCCATCCAAGGTCTTTGACACATCCCATAAATGCTCCCCTGCCATATTACACATCACTTGCTACCTTCCCCAACCCCTGTCTCACCCAATTCCCTACATCCATTCACTTCTGATATCTATTTTGTTTCCCTGACTTAGTAGGATTTAAGAATACTCCCCTGAGACCATGGATTAAAGCATATGGATTTTTTACTTTATGGCTATTATCTACTTATAAATAGGTACATACAATGCATACCTTTGGGTCTGGGTAAACTGACTAAAATGATATTTTCTAGTTTCATTCCTTGGCCTGCAAATTTCAAGGCTGCTTTGTTCATAATAGCTTAGTAGTATCCCGTTGTGTAAATGAACATTTCTTTACCTATTCTTTGGTTTAGGGGAATATGAGTCATTTCCAATTTCTGGCTAATACAAATAAGGATATTATCAATATATTGGAGCCAGTGTCCTTGTAGAAGTGTAAAGCACTTTTTGGTTATATGGCCAGGAGTGATATAGCTGGATCTTGAGGTTTCCCCAGTTTTCAGAGAAACCACAAAATGGATTTCCAGAGTATTTGTGCATGTTTGTACTCCCACCACCAATGGAGAGTGTTGACCTGGCTCCACATCCTTGCAAGCATATGCTGTCCTGAGTTTTCTGTGCTTGTTGTTGTTGTTGTTGTTGTTGTTGCTGTTCTGTTACTGTTGGTTTTGTTTATTTTTGGTAGACTAAAACTAGAGTAAGTTATTGTTATTTTTTAAATTTTTTTATTGACTTTACATTTCATTTACAGCCCCACTTCCTCTTCTATTCCCCATGTCAACCTTACAAATCCTTTCACCATTGCTACCTCCTCTTCTCCTCAGAGAAGGAGAGTCCCACTTGGGTATCATCCCACCCTGGGACCTGTAGTTCTAGCAGTACTAGCATATGCTGAACAGCTGTGGCAAAACCAGGAAGTCAAAGTAGAGGGAAGGTGATCTAATGGCAGGTAACAGAGATGGAGATAGACCCCAGGTCACTTTTTAGGGGCCCCACATAAAGTCCACGCTGCACATTTACTACTAATGTATAGGGGGTCTAGGTCTAGCTCCTGCATGCTCCATGGTTGATGGCCCAATCTCTCTGAGCCCCTATGTTTCCAGGTTAGTTGAGTTTGTGGGTCTTTTGATCTTAGCCATTCTGTTCGGTATACAATAAATCATAGGTTCATTTTGATTTGAATCTCCCTGATGACTAAGGACTTTGAACCTTTCTTTGTTTATAGGTGATTAGAGATTCCTCCACCTAGAATGCTCTGTTTAGCTTTGTAACCTCTTTATAACTGGGTTATTTGGTTTATTGATGTCTAACTTCTTGAGTTCTTTATATGTTTTGAATGTGGTATATATCTGTTGGATGTAGGGTTGGTAAAGATCTTTTTTCCATCTGTAGGCTGTTGTTTTGTCCAATTCATAGTGTCCTTTACCTTACTGAAGACTTTCACTTTTATGAGGTACCATTTATCAATTTTTGATCTTAGTGCCTGAGCCATTTGTGTTAGGTTTAAGAAGTTGCATCCAATGTGTTTGGTAAGATGGCCTTTTTATTGTGTAAAATCTACCAATACAAGACCAGGAGGCATCTGTCCATCTTTGGATACCTTCTTCAATTTCTTTCTTCAGAGACTTGAAACTCTTGACAACTCTTTTGCTTGCTTGGTTAGAGTAACACCAAGGTATTTTATATTATTTGCGACTGTTATATTTGTGGCTATTAAAATATATTATTTTATATTATTGTGAAGGCTGTTGTTTTCTTGATTTCTTTCCAGGATATTTATCATTTTTATAAAGGGAATATACTGATTTTTGGTTCTAGTTATTTTTTTATCCAGCAACATTAATGAAAGTATTTATATGTGGTAGAAGTTCTCTGATAGAACTTCTAGGGTCACAAATATACACTATCATATCATATGCAAAGAGCTACAGTTTGATTAGTTCTTTTCAAATTTGTATGCCCTTCATATGCTTTGGCTGTCTTGTTGTTCTGACTAGAACTTAAAATGCTATATTGAAAAGATATGAAGAGAGTGAATAGCCTTGTTTTGCCCTTTATTTTAATACAATTGGTTTATGTTTCTTTCCATTTCATTTGATGTTGGCCATTGGCTTGCTATATGTTGCCTTTATTATGTTTAGTGATGTGCCTTTTATCCCTTTTCTTTCCAAGACTTTTAACATGAAGGGGTGTTGGGTTCTATCAAAGGATTTTCAACATGATTTCCTATCTACTTCTCTTTTAGTGTTTGCTTATTTTTTTTATTTTCAAGGCAGTCCTCTACTACATATGTGCCAGGGCCCTTGAACCATCAAGGTATACTTTTTGCTTGGTGGCTTCATCTCTTGGACCTGCCAGGAGTATAGGTTACTTGAGACCGTTGGTCTTCCTTATGGAGTTGCCATCATGTTCAGTTTCTTCAATCCTTACTGTAACTTTTCATAGGGTTCCCCAACCTCATTCCAATTGTTGGCTAAGAGTATTTCCATCTGTCGCAGTCAGCTGTTGGTTGAGCCTCTCAGAGGATATCCATGTAAGGGTCCCATCTTCAAGTACCACATAGGATCAACAATAGTGTCAGTGTTTCCTGCTTACCAATGGGATGGATCCCAAGGAACGCTGGTCACTGGTCAGCCATTTGTTCAATCCTTGCTCTACTTTTGTCCCTGCATTTCTTTTTGGCAGGAAAATTTTTGGGTAGAAAATTTAAAGGTGAGCTGGTGTCCCCATCCCTCCACAGTGGGCCCTGTCTAGGAAGTAGTCTTTTCATATTCCACATCTTCACTGTTGGGAATTTTGTCAAAGGTCACCCACACTGAGTCCTGGAGCTTCCCCCAACCCAGGTCTCTGAGAATTTCTAGAGGTTCTCACCACTCTTACTGCCAGGAACTCCATATTTCCATTCATTCTCCGGGCCCTCTGGACTTCTCTACTCTCTCTTCCCACACTTGAACCTGGTCCCCTTTTCCACTGCCCCTCTCTCATTCAAGTACTTCCTTTTCTCTCCCTCCCATGATTCTTTTCTTCCACCTTCTAAGTGGGATTGAAGCATTCGCACTTGGACCTTCCTTCTTGTTTAACTTCATAGGGTCTGTGAGATGTAACACAGGTATTCTCTACTTTCGGCTAATATCTATGAATCAGTGGGTACACACCATGCATGTCCTTTTGGGTCTGAGTAACCTCACTCAGGATGATACTTTTTATTTCCACCCATTTGCCTAAAAAAAATTAATGATGTCCTTGTTTTTAATGGCTTACTAGTATTCCATTATGTAAATAATTCTCATTTTCTATATTCATTATTCAGTTGGGGAACAACTGGGTTGCTTCCCGTTTCTGGCTATTATGAATAAGGCTGCTAGGAACATAGTGCAGCAGGTTTCCTTTTCATATTGTGGAGCATCTTCTGGGAATATGCAGTATAGTTTGGCCTTCAGGTAGAATTACTTCCAATTTTCTGAGGAACTACCAGATTGATTTACAGGTAGTTGCACAAATTTACAATCCCACCAGGTATGGAAGGCTGTTCCCTTTTCTCCTCATCCTCTCCAACAGGTTCTGGTGCTTGTGTTTTTAATCCTAGCCACTCTGATTTGTATACATGCACACTTCCTTTTTACCTCTTTAGTAGCAATTTACCAGTATAATTGAAACGAAACTGGATCCACTGACCAGCAGAAAACTAATACCTCTATCTGTATTGAAATCTTTTTCTCTAAACTGCTTTCCTCAATTCTGGTTCTACAAATAGGATGTACCAATGAACCTCGTGGCTTTCTGCTTAAGGATAATCCCCCTAGATTTCCTTGGGCTGATTATAATTTTTGGAAGCAACTCAATATGCACATGATTTAGAAGGACATGTTTCCTTCTGGCTCTTACAAGAGGGATGTTAATTTATAATCTGAATTCAACTCTAATCCCATTTCTTATTCCTTTAGAATTCTGGTTTCATGTCATAATGTGGTCCTTATATTCACAGCATAACTGAATCATATTCAGATTCAGAGTTCAGAGTTAACCTTAGAAAAAAGATGGATCAGTGTCCTATGGTTCTGCCTAAGTGTGTAGTGCAGAAAAATAATAGCCACTTCTTCCTCTGCTATTTATTTGTAAAAGCAATATGATTTTTAATGTGTCTAAAAATTTTTCTCAACTAACCAAAGGTAGATTTCAACACAATCTTGTTTTTCACATTAAATCTCATGTAGCTTTCCAAGAGAAATTAGGACACATGCTTGCTATCTATTCTCCATTAGTGAAATATCATTTTTCCATTTCACTGTGAGGAAGCTTTAGTTACAATAAATTTATATATATATATATATATATATATATATATATATATATTAGAATTGGGCATATAATATATATATGCTTTCATATTATTCTTCAAGTATTATAATATATTTATTCTTTAACAATTTTATATGTTATAATAGATTTCTTCACATTGATCAACTCCTCTCAGATACTCCTTTGCTCTATACATACTAAATTTTATATTCATTTTCCTTCTTAAGAAAAGGCAACACCAAAGACAAGAAGGGAAAAATAACACTGAAAATCAGTCTAAAATGTGTTGGCTAATGATTCCTGAGAGTGAGGCCTGACCTCAATGTGGTTTCCATTCCTGGTGTCATTTTAGAGAAGAAAACTGATTCCCCCCTCCTAGTAGCTCTCAGTTGCAAGTTTCCCCTTTGTTAGGGCTAGAAATTGAAAAAATATGTGTTAAACATTGAATGAAAATGCAAGGAGGTGGGAAGGAAGGAGTACATGGACAGAAGTAAGAATTAAGAAATGAAGAGAAGAATCACACTTAAAGGAGGAAAGTATGAAGTGTATCCTCTGGGATCCTCTGGAAGTTATTATATTTTCACGTGATAAGTTGGACACAAAATTTTCTACAGCTAGCAGTAAACATCTTCCAATTTCTGCTAAAATATTTTCAGGTCTCAATCACATCATGGTCAATTCCTCAATGCCCAGATGATTTCCAAGTTGGTACATCTCTTTACAGGAAAGTAGTTCTCCCTTGTATATTGTGCATTGCCACAAGAACAAGTGCTGAGCTAAAAAGGTGCATCTGTTCTGTGTTGAGATGAGACTCTGAACCCTGATATGTAAGTTTATTATTCCCAGGTCCCATTCACTACTACAGTAATGACTTTCAACTCAAACCAAGATCCCAAACACCATCTATACAAGCTCCAAGAAAACTTTTTAATGACTTTCCAACAATTACATGTCAATGCAAAGATATCCTCCTCATAGAAGCAAATGCAATGAAGCAATGAGGAACAATTAGGAAGAAAACTGCTTTGTGATCCCACAGCATTACAAGGCAGGATGAAGAAGGCTGAAAGAATCAATGGTAAGAATATGAAGTTCATGAATACAGGACAGGTTGAGACCTATTTTCAATGCCCAGATATGCTCTGATAGACATTTAAACTCTGAAAACCAAGGTAATTAATAGGCCTGAAGGAATGAGTTATAGTGAATGACCTTTGTCTCCCTTTCTTCAAGCCATATTTCCTAAAAGATTAATTCATTTCACTCTGCAATTCTCATTCATTCATTTTGAATTTCAGTTTACTCCATTCCATGCATAAAGTAATATATATGAGTAGTTAATATATGAACATTTATTTAGGATTCTTTTACTGTTAAGTTTTATTTTAATTTATTGTAGTGCATACATAAAATGTCTTCATGTGTAGACTGAAGACAGCCTTATGATTGGTGGAGTTTTGAAATATATTATATTTATTAGGTATCTGAGAATGTCATATATGTGTAAATGGACTTTGATCATGTTCTAACCCTTACTTGTACTAGTAACTCTGGATCCAAACCACATTTCCAACATCTTGCAACTTCATGTCTTCTATTTTTCCTATTCTACAACATCCAATTTCACAGAGGTATATGAGGCCATCTAGATTATTGATATCCATGTAGCAATATTATCTCATCTCTTAGCACCTATCTAATTTTTTTCCAATAATCACAATGGAAACTTTTGTGGCAAAAGAAGCAAAGCATCTCATGAAAAATCTAAGCCAGTAATAAATGTAGCATTTAGCTAGGCTTTTTCTTTGGAGAATGTCCATCCACTGTCATCAACCACTCATATAGGGATGGGAGCTGCAGAGAATAGGACCAGAGAATGTTTGGAATATCTAGGGTCATAGAAACTGTTGCACAAAGCCACCAATAACAGTTACTCTGTCTTAAGCAAGGCAAAACTGAAGAACAGCTAAGTACTCTATTGTGCACTCATGCTGTAGAATTAATGCAAAAAAAGACAAATGCAAAACACACACACACAAATATGGACCAAACAAAATACAAAACAGAGGCACACACATGTGCTGCTTGTTTATTTACTATATATCAGGAACAAAATACAAGCTCCTTTTCAGGCACTTTTCAGAAAAAGAAAATGTCAAATGACTCATCTTCTTTAACCTCACAGTACAGTAGAATGGGACAACAGATAGAAGGAATAATCCAGAAGTTACATATCACATCTTCACTGACTCTGTGGTGCTTAAAAGCTACAATTTTCTTCATGTGCAGATGAGAAACTGAAATTGAAACCCTCCTCGAATCTGGTGAGGAAGTACAGAGTTCATTCAGATTTGCAGACAGTCCTCAGGTGATGGTGGTATGTTGAAGATTGGTAGAATCAACTGTTAAAATGGGGCAGGTGTAGGGCTTCTTTCTCATAAACCCTCTCATAAACCTACAGTCCATTCTTGACAGTGAAGGGCCATTTGCATATATTACATGTAAAAAGCTTCTTTTGCTTGTGGAAGACGTCATGTAATCAGACTTTTAAAATGTTATAGATTCCTTTAGGACACTTGATACAGAAAAAGGACCACTCCTTCCTGTGTTCTCGTTGGTGGGCAAAAAGAATAGTGGAATACCTGAAAGTTTAGGGACAGTCATCAAATTTAAATGTCCTGAGGTTTCTCTAGAATCTCTCTTCGTGACCTTCACATGTGTACTTTGCCTCGTTATTCTGGCAAACATGTAAAGACACAGTGTTAGGTAGATCTGGCCTCGAAGGGGGCCCTAGTATCTCCTCTGCAATGTTTTCAGAAGAAGTTGTCTTCAGGGACTCTTCTACCCACCTGAAGATGCCATAAGTTATTATAGAATGGTCAATGATTCTATATGAAAGACCTCTCTTCAAGCTCAGAATACTCCTCTTTCTGGATAAGGAGAAGAAAGTCTACCTCATTTGCAAAGTTGCTAACACCACGATTTACTTCACAAGCATTCCAGTAAGTGATTAAGGCCATCTTCCTTGTCTTCAATCTGGCATGTCTTGTAAACCAATCCAGGTTGTACCTCCAAAGGGACAGCTTCAGAGGAATATGTCCACAGGGACTCTACCAGGTTCCTCAAGGTGCTTTGACTTGCTCTTCCGTCACCTTGGGTGGCACACACAAAGCTCCACCCCCTTCAGGCTCAGCATATTGATCTCTTTGGATGATGATAAGGGGATCTATCTCATTTACTGGATTATTAACATCACTATTTACTTCACTGGAACTCCACAATCAGTTGTGTGCATCTTTATAGCCTTCATGTCCTGTGCAGATAAAACATTCTATGAAACTCTGGCCATTAGGGACCCTGTCCAATGGTTGACTGAGAGCAGCCACCTCTCTATTTGTCAGGCACTGATAGAACTTCTCAGGGGACAGCTCTATCAGGCTTCTGTCAGCAAGCACTTGTTGGCATCCACAATAGTGTCTGGGCTTGGTGACTGTATATGGGATGAATCCCCAGATGTGGTAGTCTCTGGATTGCTCTTCCTTCAGTCTCTGCTCAACACTTTCTTCTATAACTCCTTCCATGGGTATTTTGTTCCCCCTTCTAAGAAGGACCAAAGTATCCACACTTTGATCTTCCTTCTCCTTGAGCTTCATGTGGTCTGTGAGTTGTATCTTGGGTATTCTGACCTTCTGGGCTAATACCCACTTAACAGTAAGTACAGCAAGTAACAAGGGACTTGATCATTGGGGAATAAGTTAAAATAGCTGTAAATCTGCCCTATGTAGGCTTGAGTTTGTAAAAATAGTTAGATTGTGTTTCTTTTAAATGGACAATCTAGGATTATGGATCTTTTCCACAAAATAAAAGATTTAAAATCTTGTCTTCTACCTCTCTAGTGCTTGTGGTTCCAGGGCAACCTCTCTACTTCTAGCATCTGTTTGTTGTTGTTGTTGTTGTTGTTGTTGTTGTTGTTGTGTAAGACCCCCAACTCAATGTGTTTCTTAGACCCCTAGAAACAAAGCCCAGCATAGAGTTCTTTGTTCTTTCACTTTCAGCCTGAGAAACCAATGGCCACTAAAACTGGCTCATCACAATCTTGATGTACACTGGCGCCTGACTCATTGTGTAAGGGACTAAGAATATTTGCCAAAGACAGCCTGTAACCTTTCTATAAGAGATGAGCCGTAATATATCATCCCCATTCTTATGATGTTTACTTAACTTCCCCACCAAGAATGTTTGCAAAAGATAGCCTGTAGCCCTTCCATAAGAGATGAGCTGTAATACACCATCCCCACTATTATGATGTTTAGTCAGCTTCCCCTTTCTTTGTGTATTTTTTCCTTTAAAAACCTTTAACTGCAACTGCTGGTGGTCAACTTCTACTGCCCCTGTGCAGGTTATGAGCTGGGCCTCAGCATGCTGATTTCCCAAATAAACCTCATGTATATTGCATCAAGAATGATTTCTCTAGAGTTATTGGGGTGTCAGCTCATCCCAGGACTTGAGCGAGGGTCTCCCCAGAATGGGGGTCTTTCAGTTGTTGTTGTTGTCATTATTTTTTGCTTGTTTTGCTTCATTTGTGATACCTTCTGTTTATGAATGCTTGGTTATTCTTGCACTCTATTTGAACTTCTGGCTGGCCTCAAACTAATAGAGATACTCCTGCCTCTGTTTTCTGATCTAGGATTAAGGGTGTGGCAGGAATGAAAGCCACTAACCTGGCAGTCATCCACTTACTACAGACACCTGAGGAATTACCACAAATCTGAATGAAATGTGGAACTTCCTCACCAGAGGCTGGTAGGGCTTCTGCCTCAATATGTCATCTGCAGATGAACATTTAACCTCTGGATCACCATTTTTGTATATATCGGAGAGAGAGAGAGAGAGAGAGAGAGAGAGAGAGAGAGGATGTTTGTGTGCTCTTGATTGCACATGCGTGTATGTATGTGTGATATCTTTTGTCTGTATTTTCTTAGTAAAACAGGATAATTGACAGTATAATTCATAGCTGTCAGTTCTTGAGTTATTCCTTGCACTGAGACAATTTCCTTCTCATTGGCAGCCTCATACACCAGTCTACTTGGGACTAGAGATTCCAAACATTCTCTGGTTTCCACCTCTTATCTCTACAATTGTTCCTGACAGTTACCTGTCATTTGCTCTGACATTTTTCTAGCCTGTTGGGGTTTGAAATTCAAATCTTATGTTTGCAAAGAAAAAGCATTGCCCTTTCACACATCTCTCATCTCATGCATACACTACAGTTCGAGAATATTTCTCCACATTATTAAAAAGTCTTCCAAAGTAGAATCAAAAGAAATCAACAGCCACTCACAGTGGTTCAGAGGATCCTGTCTTTCCTCTCCCATTATGGTCCCACCACACTCTGTATAGCACTGGTTTCAGGACATATAGACACTTGAGGAGTAGAGGTGGTTTTATGATAGCTTACCACACATGATGACAAATAGACTAGAAAAGCAAGTATTTTTATATGATTAACTTCCCCAAAGTACAGTCAAGAAATGAAAATGGAATAAGAATTATATTAAGAAACATGATACTGTGTAGAGTTAAAGCCAGGAATTATGGGCTGATTGAGTTGTTGGTATTTGTGTGTGTGGTGGTGATTTCCCTGAGTAAGCTGAGCTAACTTCCCATATCATCTAGAATCATTGAGGATGCATTATGACTTTCCCCTGATGTACCTGGTGCAACTTTTAGTAGGCAAACAGAAGGCTTCAGTTTTGAAAGTACATAATTTCCTTAGCTGATATGAATACCAACACAAGTTATGCATTTCCACACCAAGGATTTTATTATTGGCATTGTTTGTTCTGGACCAAGTCCACAGCATTTGGACATGTTCTCTGGACTTTCTTTCTTTACTGATGTTGGGTGAATTATGTCCTCATGGTTTCAACATTAACACTTCATTGATTGTAGTTTTGGAAACATTTTAGCCTTTTATCTTTTGAGACTCTAGCCTTTGTAGGATTACAGAATTTTGGATTAGATTCAGTGCCATTTTCAAATAAGGTTGAATCCTAAGGTTAGGGTTTAAGCTCTGTACAGGTCAGCATCATAGGTAGAATTCAGCTGATAATACTGTGCTATGCAGATATGTAGAATTCCTGCAATCCCTGCACCTGGCATCTGTCAG
The DNA here is from genome assembly GCF_900095145.1 of Mus pahari. NCBI lineage: Eukaryota > Metazoa > Chordata > Mammalia > Rodentia > Muridae > Mus > Mus pahari. The sequence continues at coordinate 52,958 of NW_018393337.1, forward strand.
TATGGACATTAGAATCCAATCATTCTCTGGTATGAGGTGATTTCAATGCCATCTTGGCTGACAAGACCCACCACATAGCTTTCCTAAGGACAAAACCAAAACAAAATAAAACAACAACAACAGTAACAAGAACAGAAAACACAAACAAAAAAACAAAAACAAAAAAAAAACACAAAACAAAACACCAACCCACACAAACCTGAAAAAATGGAGTTATAATTCTTTAATCCCTGCAGTGTATAAATACAGAAGCAGGTGCTGGGTCCTGGGCAGGGGCCTGGGCAGAGGGAGGGGCAGGTGTTAGTGGCATATCTTGGACTCTGAGTCCAACTTTCAAGAGCAAGCTTCTGAATCAGTGTGAGGAAAAACCCCATCATAGCTGGATGACAATGTCATAGAGCTCTATGTCAGATATTTAAATTATATTTAATAAAACTTGGACAATTATAATTATAAAGTAGCAACAAAAATAACTTTGTGGCTGGGTGAGAATAACAGTTTTTAACCAGACTGTGGTGGTGCACATCTTTGATCCTTCCTTGTTTTGATTTGAGGACCTCCTTGTCTACACAGCAAGTTCTAGCATATGCAGGGCTATGCAGAGAAACAATTTCTTGCAGGGAAGGTGAAAATTGAGAATAACAGTTTTTAAATACTAATACCTACTTTTTTATTTTTGAAAGATCCATGAAAGTAATCTCTTACATCTGGCTCTTTGAATTTTTCCCTTCAATTGACCATGATGCTTTGAAACTTTGATAAAGGGAATGATATAGATATCATATTTGTGACTGGGCATAACAGATTCATTCATTCTCTACAGAATTCTTACTTTCATAACTACCTTAACAGCACAAAGAAATTTCTCTGATGACTTGTTAGTGTCACACTTATCTATGTCAATAGATAGACTAGTTTAAAGAATGCTGTACCACTGGCATATACCCAGAAGATGCTCCAAAATGTAATAATGGCACATGCTCCACTATATTCACAACAACCTTATTTATAATAGCCAGAAACTGGAAACAATTCAGATGCCCCTCAACAGAAGAATGGATACAGAATTGTGGTACATTTATAAAATACAGTAGTACTCAGCTATTAAAATGACTTCGTGAAATTCACAGGCAATGGGAAGAAACTAGAAAATATCGTCCTGAGTGAAGTAACCCATACACAAAAGAAGACACTTGATATGTACTTACTGAAAAGTGGATTTTAGCCCCCAAACTCAGAATACTCAAAATACAAACCACAAACCATATGTAACTTAAGAAAAAGGAAGACTAAAGTGTAAATTCTTCAACCCTATATAGAATAGGGAACACAATACTCATAGGAACTATAGGAAGGGAGGGAACTGGAACAGAGAAAAGAGGGGGGAATGGGGGACATAAAACAGTATTTGTAAGGGACAGGACAGAAGTACAGAGGATCAGGAAAATGAATAAATCATGTAGCAGAGGGGCATGGGGAACTTCAGGTAGCCACTAGGAAGTCCCAAACTACAGGGAAACAAGAGGCTCCAAGAAGCCAATGGCAATGACTTTAGCCAAAAACAAACAAACAAACAAACAAAAAAGAAAAACAAAAAAACAAGAAACAAAAAAGAAAAAAAAAAAACAAGAAAGTGGAGATACAACCTGTAGAGACCACCTCTAGCATATAGGCATGGCCTCCCACCCCAGTAGAGGGATAGGGGTACCCACCATCTTAAATGTTTAACCCAGAAATATTCCTATCCAAAGAAAGGACAGGGGGAAAAAATGGAACAGAAACTGAAGGAAAGGCCATCCAGAGACCACCCCACCTAGGTATCCTTCCCAACAGCAGACACCAAACAGCCAAACTATTGCTGATGCCAAGAAGTGCTTGTTTACAGGAACCTAATATAGCTGCTTTCTGAGAGGTTCTAGCAACACCTGACCAACTCAGATGTAAACACTTACAGCCAACCATCAGACTGAGCCTGAAAATACCAATGGAAGAGTTAGGGGAAGGACTAAAGGAGCTGAAGGAGATTGCAAACCCATAAGACGAACAATATCAGCTAACTGGAACACCCAGAACTCTTAGGGGCTAAACTACCAACCAAAGACTATACATGGAAAGAGCCAGGACTCCAGATACATATGTAGCTGAGGCTGGCCTTATCTCCCATCAATGGGAGGGGAAGGAGGCTTGATGTCCCAGCATAGAGGGATGCTAGAGGAGTTAGGAGTGAAGGGGTGAATGGGTGGGGGAGTAACCTCAAGGAGGCAAAAATGAGGGGGAGATGGGATTGGAATTGATGGAGGGGTAAACGGGAAGGGGGTGTCATTTGAAATGGAAATTAATAAAGAATGATTTTTTAAAATTACATTCATGCTATGTCCATTTAAAAAAATAAGGTATATATTATGAATAGGGACTGTGAGGAATCCTACAATTGACTCCTGGCCTGATCTGTAGGATGAGGCTTCCTATAAAGCAGTGTTTCTCAAACTCTGTGTCATAACAATTGGAAAACACTTATTTCTTCTGGTCTTAAAATTTCACAACCATGGGGGAATGTGAGAGGGAGTCCAACTTTGAGAGAACATGGAGGAATGAGAGAAAATGGCATCCACAGATTACATTGCCTATAGCCAAGCTGTAACCCAACAGGGCTACAGTGCCTACCTAGCACAGCCAACTCAAGGATATGCATAGACAACACAGGCATATGGACAACAAAGCTAGGGAACCTATAGACAGCCTATTGATGGCTATTATACCCAGGCTCAGACCACTGCCACCTATGGGCAGACTGCATATGCAACTTATTATGGGCAGTCTCCCACAGGTTATACCACACCAACTTCTCCCAGGCATACAGCCAGTCTGTCCAATGATATGGCACTGGTGCATATGAAACTACCAAAGCTACAGTCACCAAAATGCAGGCCTTTTACACATCTCAGTCTGCAAACAGCACCCAGGCTGCCTACTGAGCTATGGCCAGATCCAGCAGCCAGAAGCCAGCAGCCAGCAGTCCCACCAACTATAAAACCACAGGATGATAACAAGCCCACTGAGACTAGTCAAACTCAATCTAACACAGGGAAATTATAAACAGCTCAGCCTAGGATATGGACTACCATTATCCCCAGGTAGCTGGGAGCTACCCCATGTAGCTAGCCACAGAACATCTATCATATCTTTATCTTGTAAATGTTGACCTTCATAAGACTTGCCTTGGTCATGGTGTCTGTTACAGAAGTAAAACCCTTTCTAAGACAGAAGTTGGTACCAGCAGAGGGCTATTGCTGATATAGGCCTGACCATGTTTTTTGTTTTTTTTTTGTTTTTTGTTTTTTGTTTTTTGTTTGTTTTTGTTTTTGTTATTTTTAATGTGGATTTTGGAACTTTGGATTTGGAAAGCAGCGGAAGGCTTTAAATGGGGGGAGCAAAATGGGCTACAATAGTAAGAATGTTGAAGACTTTGTTACTGAGAGTGGCTTGAATTGTGCAGACTTGGCTCAAGAAGTTTCAGTGGAGATTTTCAATATGTGGCCTAGAGACCATTTTTGTGGTATTTTGGGAGAAGAATGTGGCTAATTTTGCACTTGTTTTAAGAGCCTATTTGAAACTAATCTTTGGCTAAGTTTCCTGAAGTGTATTTTAAAGAAGCATAGCAAGCTGAGAAAGGAAAAATAGAAAATGTATAATCTGAGTATTAAAGGGGCACCAGGAACTGAAATGGAGCTGAATTCAGTGTTCATGATATTAAATTGAACTAAGGGAGGGTCACCTTGGGGCAAGAATGTACCCAACTAAATTTAGAATTAAAGGTACACACCTTTAATTCCAGGAGACAAAACCAAGTTGATCACTGAGTTGAAGGCCAGCCTGAAACAGAGCATGTTTAGGTGAAGAAAAACTTAATTTCAGACATGGTGGCACACACTTTTAATCCCAGGATTCAGAAATGCTGATATATGAGTTCAAGGTCAATCCACAAAGAAAGATCCAGGACAGGGAAGCTTAGGCAGTGAAGGAGTTGGAAAAGAAGAAGCTAGTGAAAATGTAATAGAACAAGAGGACCATGTTTGAGCTCCTGCAAGCAGCAGAACATAGCAGTTTGGACCATGTTTCTCTAACTTTATAGTCAAGAGGATAGGAGACTACTGCTGGTTAGCTGGAGCTAAGGAATTAGTGGTGACTAGCATCACTGAGTTGAAAATTTCTGAGAAGTGTTTTCTGAGAGCACAAAGCTGTGTTGCAGAGACAACCAAGGTTGTACCTCATGTTGCAGCTGTCCTTGATGATGTGTAAGAGTCACCCAGGCGGTACTAGTTTTGAAGGCATGAAGGGGTCATGCAGAACAGCTGAGGCTTGGCACTGTGAGAGGCTATGGAAGGCCACTGGTGAAGGTGCAACCCCAGTTGCAGATGACCCAGAACTGATGGGATCATGCAAAGGATTTGAGGCTTGGCATCATGAAGAGAACCTATGAGAGACTATTGGTGAAGCTTAGTTGCAGCTAAAGATCCCAGCTTATTGTAGATGCCCGTACCATGGAATGATCACCAACAGCAACAGCAGCAGTGGAGTAGATCAACCTGAACTTAGAGTGCTATAGACAGCAGGGCTGGAGAAGTGACACCAGCCCTTTGGAGGAGCCCAGAAGATCATGTATGGATCCCAGTTTCAAAAATATATAACATCAAAGTTGCCTTGGAGTTTCCAAGATTTTTGAAATGAGAGTTCCATAGGATATTTCCTGAGCAATGCTGGTAACACACAGTGCAACCAGTCAATGAAAAGAAGTTGCAGTCAACGAAGTTGAAAAAAGGAGTTGGAGACCTGAAGACTGCTTTGACATCAGACATGGAGATGCAGAGTTTAGAGTTTGGACAACTATTTCCTGTATTGATTCAGGGATTAAATTTAAGTGATTAGCTGAATCTCAGAAGAGACCTTGAACTTTGGACTTTTAACATTGTTGAAATTGCTGCATACAGTGTCATGGTATATGAGTACTTTGGAATTTGGACTCCATGTACTTTTTTATTTTGTTATGGCTATGTAGGACCCCCCCACACACACTTAGACTTGTATTTGAACAAGCCTATGGAATCCAGGGAGTGGAATGTCATGGTTTGAGTATGCTTGGCCCATGGAGTGGCACAATCTGGAGGAGTGTCCTTGTTGGAATAGGTGTGTCACTGTGGGCATGGGCATCAAGACCCTCATCCTAACTGCCTGGAAGTCAGTCTTCCACTAGCAGCCTTCAGATGAAAATGTAGAACTCTTGGTTCTTCCTGCACCATGCCTGCCTAGATGCTGCCATATAGCAACCTTTGATAATAATGAAGTGACCCTCTGACTCTGTAAGTCATTCCCAATTAAAAATTGCCTTTTATAAGAGTTGCCTTTGTCATGGTGTCAGTTCACAGCAGTAAGACACTTACTCCCCTCAGACTGGATCCTATAGCCAGGGTCAAAATCAAAATAGCCAACAGAGTAGCAGCTATGGGCAGCAGAGTTCATTTGAACAGGACCATTCCAGTGCGGTGGATGTTTATGGGTAGAAGTCTGGAGAATTTTCTGGACTGGGGAAGTACCAGATCTTGAATGGCCCTGATAATTGTGGTGGGAGAAGAGGGGGATTTGATCCTGGAGGCATGAGCAGAGGTGGGCAGGGAGGGTGGATCGGGCACCACTGGAGATGGACATGGCTTCAATAAGCCTGCTGGACCCATGGATGAATGACCAGACCTTGATCTAGGCTTTCCTATAGACCCCAATGAAGACTGACAACAGTGAAATTTACGTGCAAGGATTAATTTAGGATGATCTGACAAACTTCTTTAAGCAGTGTGGGGCTGTCAAGATGAACAATCCATGATCCATATCTACCTGGATAAGGAGACAAAAAAGCCTAAATGTGATGACACAATGTCTTGCAAAGATCCACCAACTGCCAACAGTGCCATGGAATGGTGATGGAAAAGATTTTCAAGGAAGTAAACTTAAAGATTCTCTTTCCTGAAAGAAGCCTCTAATCAACAGAATGCAGGGTGGCAGGCAATCATGTGTGGGCAGAAGGATGCCAGCGCCACCACTTTGTGTAATTTCTGGTAGCCTAGGAGTTCCTGGAGGAACCATGGTTTGAATGCAAGACTGTGGAGGAGGCAACAGTAACTTCCCTCTAAGAGGGCTCCCTAGGCTTGAGAGGAAAGGTCTCTGGAAGAGGAATGTCCATCACCAAGCTGGAGACTGGCAGTGTCCCAATCTGGGTTGTGGAAAACAGACTTCACCTGGAGAACAGAATGCAACCAGTGTAAGACCCTTAAGGCTGAGGGCTCCTCCCTCCACCATTTCCACCTCAGGGTGGTGATCATAGCTGAGGCAGCCCTGGAGGCATGAGGAGGAGGAGTTGGATGGATGGACTGACTGTGATTGTTCTGGCTGAATGGTCAGAGGTGGTAGAGGTGGAGACAGATAAGTCTTCCGAGGTGGCCTCAGCATGGACCACGTTGGCTTTGGTAAAGGAAGATAAGGAGGTCCTAGGGGCCCTTTTGGACCTTTACTGGAACAGATAGAAGGAAGAGGCAGATTTTGGAGGACCTGAGAAAATGGATAAAGACTAGCACGGTCTGTAATGCAGAGACCAGTCCTTCTAGAGACATGAAGAGCAGCATTGATAACCAGATTTATTTTGTTTTACCCACAAAGACCAAGGTCTTATATGGAGGTTGTGCTGAGCTTCTGCACAAAGCACAGAACCTTAAATGATGTCACACCAAAGAAGTCTGGAAGCTCAGTAATTATAACTTCTGAATTCTAAAGTCTTCTAAATCCACAAATAAGGAACTGATAGAGATACTCCTGCTTCTCTTTTCTGATTTCTAGGATTAAAGGTGTGGCAGAGATTAAAGTCACTAACCTCATTCAAATCTTCTAATTGCTAAATTGAATTGTGTCTCTCTTCCTGTAGGCGCCATGTTGGGGTGCAGCCCCAGGGGATGTGGATCCCCACAGTAGGGTTTTTGTTTTGTTTTATTTTGTTTTGTTTTTGTTTGATTGCTTGTTTATGCTGTTTTTTATCACTGGAATTGTATTCCCGAAATGAAAATATTTACAATGAAGAGAAATGTGGCTCTAAGTAAACATGAGTACATTGGGAAGGAGCACATTAATTGGGCTTGATGGGCATAATTAAATCTAGTTTATTTACATGTTAGGAAAGAGACTGAGGAATTGATATATGTCATAGACTGTAAGGGTTTAGAGAAGATACATTAGATATGAGACATGGCTTGGTCGAGGAGGTGTTACAGTGTAATCATGGGACTCTGGTATATCCTCCCACACAGTTCAAAGCACTAGCTTGTAATCCTAGGACTTGGGTTGCAGAAACTGGGGATCAAGTTGACAACATGGGTTACCAAATTGGCATCTGCAGGTCATTTTGATTCTATGTTTAGAATACTGAGTTGTACGGTAAGGTTCGGATGTTGAAATATGGCTGGTACTTGTCTACACAACAGCACCATACACATTAGAATATGCTTGATTAATAATGGTGTTTGAGTTCATATATTAAATAGTCTTAATGTAGATGATATATTCCATTGATCTGTTTTGCAAACCTAGATTGGCATAATCCTCAGTCGTAGACAGAATTGGCCAAGGAGCTGAAATATTCCAAACATATGATATATACAATCTGAGACATCAAGTAAAATCATTACTTTCTTTCATTGCAGTTTTTTTGTTTGTTCATTTGGAATATTATTTGTTTCCTTGTTCAGTTTGTTGGTTGCTTGGTATCTTGTATTTGTCACTTGCAATGTGGTTTCCTAATATAGTCCTGGTTGGCCTTGGAATAAGATGAATTATACTACCTTTGCTTCTCTATGCTAGGTTAAATGTGTTGACTACCACACCCTGCCAGTTAAGTATTAAATTCCATGTACCCTTCAAGTTTTATTTAAAATTCAAATTTTCATGATTGAAACTGCACACCAAGTATATTCTTCCCATAATATTATGTCATGCTCATAAACGTAGAGGCCTTGTGCTTCTTTGAGACAGTGTACTTGAAGGACCATCAGGTAAAGTTAGGGCTATCTGGGACCATCTGCTGGCCCATTTAAAACAGGATGATGCTCCCTCAATGAATTTAGCATCTGAAAAAAATAAGGTGTGCAGAGCTCACAGAAACATATGTTTGTGTTTCTCTAAGGACAGTGACTCAACCAGAGATGGCTTGGGTCAACTCCTGTGTCCTGCCTCCCTGAGCAGCAGTGACCTGTGGTGGAGATGATGCAGGACCCACAACCCTACATGGAAGGATCTGCCTAGCAAGGGAACAGACAATATTTTCTATTCTATTTCTTCATTCTGATAGGCTTCCCAAAATAACATCAAGCTATGAAACCATTAAAAATTATGCTCACAGCCAGCTATTGGATGGAACACAGGGTCCCCAATGGAGGAGCTAGAGAAAGTACCCAGGGACCTGAAGGGGGCTGCAACCCTGTAGGTGGAACAACAATATGAACTAACCAGTACCCCCTGAGTTTGTGTCTCTAGCTGCATATGTAGCAGAAGATGGCTTAATCGGCCATCACTGGGAATAGAGGCCCCTTGGTCTTGCAAACTTTATATGACCCAGCACAAGGCAAGGCCTGGGCCAAGTAGTGGGAGTGGGTGGGTAGGGGAGCAGAGGTGGGGGGAGGGGTATAGGAAACTTTTGGGATAGCATTTGAAATGTAAATAAAGAAAATAATAATAATAAAAAAATTAAGCAGAGGACCAATGTTATATCTCTACAGGCACAGTGATCTCTGTGAGCCCCTATAAGTCCCAGTTATTTGATTCTCTAGTCCATGTTCTCATGGTGTCCATACCCCTCCATTTCCTATGATTCTTCCCCTATCTAATCTGGATGACTTTCAGAGCTCTGGCTATGTTTGTGTGTTGGACTCAGCTTCTGTTCTCATCAGTAGCATGAATAAAATCTCTCTGGTCTCTTTGATGATAATTATGATGGGTTCCAGTCCCAGAACACTTTATAAGCAAGACAACCTTGAGGTTGAAGATTTGTAGCTCTATCCATGTCCCTCTATGTACCTGCCATTGATAGATTCTGTGCTACTCTCAGAGATTCCATGAAGTTTCTATTGACTAGGTTTCTACCTCATCCACAAAATTCTGCCCTCAATTTGTTAGTTCTTAAAGTATTTTCACCACACACCAACTTGATCACTTCTGTAACCAATCACTATTTCCCACAATCCACCTGAAAAATTAATTCTAGTTCCCCTTAACAAAGAGATCCTTAAGTTTCCTCCTATAGACCTCATTTGTATTTAGCCTCTCTGGGCCTGTGGATGATAGCATAATCATCTTTTGCTTTACAACTAATATCCAATTATAAGTGAGTACCATTTTTTTCCTGGGTCTAGGTTACCTCACTCAGGTAGCTCTTTTCTAGTTCCATCCATTTGTATACCAACTTTATGATGCCATTGTTTTTAATAGGTGATTAATATGCCATTTCTTTTTTCTAGATATATATTTTTATTAGATATTTTCTTTATTTACATTTCGAATACTATCCAAATATGCCATTTCTTAAATGTACCCATTTTCTTTATCCATTCTCCATTCTCCTGTTGCGGAACATCTAGGTTGTTTCTAGTTTCTGACTATAATGAATTAAGTGGCTATGAACCTAGCTTTGTAAATGCTTTTGATGTGGTAGGGAATATTCTGGGTTTGTGCCCAAATTTGTTATAGCTGAGTTTTGAGGTAGACTGACAGCCAATATTCTGAGAAATTGTCATATTGATATCCAAGAGGCTGTGCAAGACTGTACTACCACCAACATGGGAGAAGTGTTCTCATTGCTGGGTATCCTTGCCAGCATTAGCTGTCACTTGTGTTTTTGATCGTAGCCATTCTGACAGAAGTAAGAGGAAAATGCAAATAGCAATGACTTTGCAATGATGGCTATGGCTAAGGATCTAACAATATTGAACATTTCTTTAAATGACTTTTTTGAGATAGCTGTGTGGAGAGTTCTCTGTTTTAGATTTGTACCCTATTTTATAATTGGGTTACATGTTTTATTGGTATCTAATTACTTGAGTTCTTTATATGTTTTGGCTATTAGCCCACTGTCAGATGTAGTGTTGGTGAAAGCCTTTTTCCACTAGGTGAACAGCCATTTTGTCCTATTGATGGTGTCCTTTGCCTTAAAGATGTTTTGGTTCCATGAGGTCCTATTTATTAATTGATGACATTAGTGCCCAACCTATTGTGTTCTATTCCAGAAATTGTTTCCTTTGCCAATGGTTGAAGATTGTTCCCCACATCTATTCTATCAGATTCAGTATTTCTGGTATATATTGAGGCCTTTGATTTACTTGGACTTGAGTTTTATCCAGGGTTGTAAATGTAGGTCTATTTACATTCTTCTGCATACTGACTTTTAGTTAGACCAGCAACGTTTGTTAAAGATGCCCCCCCCAGTTGTGTATTTACTGAGTCTTTCTCAAAATTCAGTAATACTTAGGTGGGGGATTTAATTCTCGGTCTTTAATCCAATTCCATTGATCAACATTTCTGTATTTATGTCAATGCCATGCCACTTTTATCACAATAGATCTGTAGTACACTTAGCCATTCTTTTCTTTTTCTGTCATTTTATTTGTGATTTTTTTTTTTTTTTTTTTGAGATAGAGTCTAAGTATCCTGAAAGTCCTGGAAGTCATTCTGTAGACTAGACTAGCTTTGAACTCAAAGAGGTCTACCTACCTCTGTCTCCAAAGTATTGGGATTAAAGGCATGTACCACCATCACCCCAGCTTGCCATTCTTAAGAAGCACTGATACTATGTTTGCTAACTGTCAGTGACACTGCTAAGCCATGAGCACCAAACTCAACTCTGTTTCTTAGGTCTGTATCCACACTATCCACACTTTCCTTTTTTTTTTTTTTTTTTTTTTTTTTTTTTTTTTTTTTTTTTTTTTTTTTTTTTGGTTTTTTGAGACAGGGTGTCTCTGTATAGCCCTGGCTGTCCTGGAACTCACTTTGTAGACCATGCGGGCCTCGAACTCAGAAATCCGCCTGCCTCTGTCTCCCGAGTGCTGGGATTAAAGACGTGTGCCACCACCACCTGGCTCTGTATCCACACTTTTAAGATTGATTTGTTCAGATATCTCAATTTCAGTTTTACTTTCATTTGCCCAATTCATAAAAGAAAGACAATTATCTTTATTTTTATTTGTATGAAGCTTAACACTGTTTTAAATACTTTTGGATTTAATGTTAGACTCTTGTATAGTACAGTATTTGTGAGCTTTCTCTACATATTACAGAAATTATCATTTGCTGACCATCTCCAAAATGCCTGAGGAATTTGTACTCATTCTGTAGTTACTCTGGTCAGAAGTTTCTCATATCGTATTAAGGATTCTTTTTCTGACAAAATACAATTTAGACATGAGAATTCTCCAAATTAAGAGGCTTCCTAAATGCTCCATTTAATACTTGATCATATCTCTTTTTTCCTGTCTTTTTCATTTTTGAATCATTTTCTTTCTATTTTTATTAAATTATTATACTTACATTCCAAAACTTACCCCATTTCCTGGTCGCCATTCCCCTAGATTTTACCCTCCTCCCCCTTACCCCCTGCTTCTGAGAGGGCATTAACCCATGTGCCTACCCATCTGTATCCTACCCCCACCATCATCCTTCTTTGCCAGGGCATCAACTTTCTACATGTTTAAATGCATCCTCTTCCCCTGATGCCATGCATTTGTGTGCCCAGGGCCACAAGATAGGTCATGTATGCTCCTTGGTTTTTTACTTAGACTCTGGAAGCTCAGTTACCAGGATTAATGTACAAGGCTGGGGTGAGAAGTGTTGAGAGGAATCAAAACTCTGTACTGGTACTTACAAGGCTCTGAGAGTACGGCAGCTAGTACCTTCTTTTAGTGTGTTAATAGGCCCCTAATTTAGCAATTTGTCTTGTATATCTATGTAATCAAAATGTTCTTTATGTGGAAACTATCTGAGAGGCTGGGTGATAGGGAAGCCCCTCTAGAGAAAAGTCCATTAAACTTTCTTATACTTTAATTGCCTTGAAATTCAGTCTGTGTTTCACTTTACTGTAAGTTTTCTGCTCCAAGGACTGACAAAAAAAGTTCCTGTTCAGATTCCTAATTGCTTCCTTGTGGTAGCTCATGTAATTTGTATATCTTGGTTTGTTAAGTTATGTATTTTTTCTTTCCTGAGAGGAAGGTGATTAAAAGTTACTGAAGATTCATGTGGAGATGCTGTCATCAGGGGTCCAGAATTGAGCTAAAAATCACCAATCCACTGGGAAAGAACCCCAGGAGAACATTACCCCTTTAAATGATGGGGAGTATCTCACCATGGTTTCAGCAGAGATTCACTTCTCAAGGTTACAGACATAACCATGGTGTCATCAAGCACTAAGGTAAGTGGCCACAGCACAGGAATAGTAAACATGAAAGACCTTAGAAAGCAATCTTTGGAGAAAGCAGGCATGTGCTCTTACCTTCTTCCTGAGTGTCTCTGTAAATCTCAGTTGTACTTAAAATATGTATTAAGAATATATTTCAAAACCTCTGCTGCAAACAAGAATGATGCAAGAAGGAAGGAGGGTAAGAAAGAAGAAATTTTTTTAAAAGAAAGTAAAAAAGAGGGGAAGTGTACTGGCAGGTTTTGTGTGCTAGCTTGACAAAACTGGAGTTATCACACAGAAAGGAGGCTCCCTTGAGGAAATGCCTCCAGGAGATCCAGCAGTAAGGCATTTTCTCAATTAGTGGTCCTGAGGAGAGCGCCCATTGTGGGTGGTGCCATCCCTGGGCTCATAGTCCAGGGTTCTATAAGGAAGCAAGCTGAGCAAGGCAAAGGGAGCAAGCTAGTAAAAAACACACCTCCATGGTCTTTGCATCAGCTCCTGCTTCCTGACCTGCTTGAGTTCCAGTCCTGACTTCCTTTGGTAATGAACAACAGTGTGGAAGTGTAAGCTGAATAAACCCTTTCCTCCCCAGCTTGCTTCTTGGTCATGATGTTTGCGCAGGAATAGAAACCCTGACTCAGACATGAAGGAATGAAGATGGAAGGGAGAAATGAAGGAAATAAGCAAAGAAGGGAGAGATAAGGACAGAAAAGAAGAAGGGAGGGGAGGATGGAAGAAGGGATTGAGAGAAGAAGGGATGAATGGTGTGAAAGAGGGAGGGAAGCTCAAGACATACATAGGTTATGGGAAAGGCTTTCAGGTGCTATTTAGAATGTGGGAACATAAATGAATTTTTGGCTGAAACTGCAGCTATTTCCATCTCAGGTCAGAGTAGACTGTTTCAAATCCTCTCTCAGTTGAGTGATCCATGTTCCTCCAATAAGTTCCTGCTGTGATATCACCTCATTTTCTTCTTTCTTGTCTCTACTTTGCCTCCTTCTTTGTCTCTTCCCTGTGTTGTTACCTTTATCTTCTTCTTTCTTGCCATATCTATATTTTTGCTTGTTTTTTTCCTTTTATTTTGGTTTTTAGAAGAAAGTTTTCTTTAGATACTTCATTTTTCTTTAATGATGCCACTAAGGTTCAGACTGAGACTACTTTCAAGGATAGACAAGCTATTATCAACATCCCCATATTATGCTAAATAGATTAAAGTGTTTTACACTTTTTAAAATATTTTTTATTTTCTTTTGTTACATGAAATAAAAAATCATTGAGATCTTTGAAAGTCAAGTGTATTTTAATAAAAGCATAAAAAGCTAGCCAGAAATCAGTAGATTGTAGGTATTGGAGATGCAAATGTTTTTAAAGGTGGTGACAGACAGGACCTGATTACCTGACTCATCATGGTTGACTTCATCTTCTACTTCCTCACTGGGTAAGACCACCTGCTCTTCAAGCCTGAGAACCCAAGTTTAATTCCCAGCAACTACATAAAAAGCCAGATCTGTGTGAGTGATACCTATAAACCTAGCATTGGTGTTGGGACCAGGTGAGTATAGCTGTCTATGTAGAGTTTCTTGTTCAGAGAGAGAACTCTTTCTCAAGCTGATGAGGCAGGGAGCAATAGAGGAAGACATATGGCATCTTTTGTGGCTTCTGCCATTATGTGCACCTGCACATTGTTTTACATACTCTCCTGCTCCAGCAAAATTACACAGGTTTAATTTGGTGCTTTGGAATCAAATGTCTGATGCATTAACTGAATCTTCTCTCCATTTGTTTTGCTTTAGTAAAAGCTTTTCAACTCTTTGGTCAGTTACACTATTTACAGAATCAAAGATTCTGGCATCCTTAACAGCTTGAAGTGAAAGTTCCATCTTCAGGTTAACTGTCCCTCATTAATTTTAATTAAGATTAGTTGCTTTCTACTTTGCTCAGGAAGGTACTTGCATAAAAATACATCAGATACTCTGCAAATTCTCTAGAATGTGACTTATTTTCACTAAAGACACAATTCCAGTGCAGGGAGGACAGTGCAGAGGCCTCTGCAGGGAGACATTGGAGCACTTTTTTTTTTTTTTAAGTTCTTACCTATTCTGCCCTCAACTCACTGAATGTTTGGGGCTTTCACTGATTGTGATCCTGTGGATGATATCAACCGAGGAAGAAAAGGAAGCTAGGCAAGGGCCTGGGGGCACTCAAAAGAGAGTAGTATGGCAGAAAGGTGTAGCTTCCTAGGTCTTAGTGTTGCTGTCTCAGTTTTAATTTCTAACTTAAGGTAAGTACCAACTGGAGATCTGCTTCCCTCTTTTACTGTGTTCATCCTTATCTCTACTGTATGCATGATCATCAAACCGTTTGCATGTTGCTAAGATAAAGCAGTTATAGAGTAATGTCCTTGGGACTCTCCCCATGTCAAAGACTGAAGTGTGTGTGAGTGTTTATAGACTACAACCATATGAAGGAGACTATCTTACTTATTCCCTTTGTGTTGTCTCTCAGTGAGATGCTCACTGTTGATCTGAAGTAGTTACAATCTTTGTCCTATTTCTACATCAAAATATCTTGAATTCCAACACTTGGAAAGCAGAGCCAGTTAGATCGCTGAGTTCAAGTCCAGCCTGTTCCACATAGTAAGTTCCAGGACAGGATATGCTACATACAGAAACCTGTCTTTAAAAAAAAGAAGGTGAAATAAAAGAAAACCTCACCTTTTAAATGGAACAAGAACGAAAAATAACAAACACAAACCAGGATATTCATTTTCAACTTTATTCCTGACAAACAGGAATAGGATAAACACATCGTTTCTCTAATGAAAGCCAACTCTCTGTCATCGTTCTTACTCAAGAGTCAAGGGAAAATTATGTTCTTAATTCTAGTTAGCTATATTGCCCCTCTACTTACAGTTTGCATTGCATTGCTCTTTTTGTTTCCTAAAATAAAGATTTAAAATTTTTTTTGAGAACTCCAAATGAATTATAGAGTGCATATTGATCATGACAAACTGTGATTCCTTCAGCCTGACTTTCACAGACTGTCTTGGATACATTGATCTTATTCACTTTTATATCCCTTGTTTGTTTGTTTGCTTGTTTGTTTGTTTGTTTGTTTGTTGGTAGCACTATGAGTCCAATTTTTCCATTCCCACGTCCTCTCTGCTACTCCCCCTCAGATTCATGCCCTCCTTTATCATTACTTATTATGTGTGTGTGTGTGTGTGTGTGTATTTGTTCAGTATGTTTAGTGTTACTTTTATGTGATTTCAAGGTTGAGTGATGCCATGAAAATTTCCCTTTCCACGTTAGCACACATATTGGTGTTGTAATTGTTCAGGTCTGCTTGAATCGGTCACACGGTTGAGGTACCATGGGTGTAGCTTCCCTATTATTTCTAAGAGACAGTCTTACAGCAGATTTCCTCTCTTGAGATGTTCCCTGAGCCTTTGATATAGTTGTGTTGAACTTTCTATGCAAGCATCCAAAAGAGGGAAGCAACCAATAATCCTACTTTAAAATGAAACCTATGATACACAATGTTATTGTCACTGAAGACAAGGGTGGTAGTACAGTCCTAAGAATGCAGTGGTATGGATATCTTGGCAGTAACCAAAAGCTGTCTAATTGTACTTAAGGTCTGCTCAACAGGAGAGAAATCACGCCTGACACCTTACCCAAATTCTCAGGACTAGTGAGGTCCTGTGTCTTAAAGGGGAACTATTTACTGCCATTTTGCTAAACATTTTTACTTCCTAAAAAGCAATTTTGACCACTCAGACTCATGAATTAGAAATATTTTTTCTTAGCATCTGAGGATAACATTACATTGATTCTTTAAAAACTCACTTTTATATTTTTCAATTTTTATAATTTTCTGTAAATTTTCCAGTTAATTAGCAATGTTTATTTCTTTAAAAATTTATATTTTGATATTTAAAATATATTTCTTTCATAGATCTTTCCAAAATAAAAAAGTAGGTATTAGTATTTGAAAACTGTTTTTCTTAACCTCCAACTTACACAGAAGATACTGTTTCTCTGTGTAGTTCTGCATGTCCTGGAACTTGCATTATAGAGAAGGGTAGCCTCAACTTAGAGGTCTTCCTGCCCCTCCCTTCTCTGCTGTGGAGATTAAAGGTGTATATCACCATAGTCTAGCCAAAAACCTGTTGTTAATTTTTCTTTAATTATTTTATTTATTTTCATTGCCCATCCCATGGCCCCCCACAGTTCTTCTATCTATTCTGTTCCCCTTGTCTCCAAGAGGGCCCTCTCCCTCATCCCTCTTCTCAGGTATCCCCTTTGCTGGGGCCTCAGATCTCTCCAGGATTAAGTGCATTTTCTCCCACTGGGGCCAGATAACTGAATCATCTGCTAAATATGTGTCAGATGTGGGGAATGGAGGGGAAGGGGGAGGCTAATACCAGCCAGTGTATGCTGCCTGGTTGGTGGCTCTGCTACAGAGATCTCCCAGAGCTCTGTTTAGTTGAGACTGCTGATCTTCCTATGGGAACACTCTCCCCTTCAACTCCTTCAATCCTCCCTAGTTCCTCCATGAGGTCCCCAACTTCACTCCAATGGTTGAGTGTAAGTATCTGCATCTGTCTTAGTCAGCTGCTGGTAGGGCCTCTCAGAGGACAGCTATGTCAGTATCCTGTCTGTAAGTAAATCATTTCATCAGTAATGTTGTCTGGTCTTGGTGCTCCCCCCACCCCCCAGTGAGAAGGACCCCAAGTTGGTCCAGTCACTGGACAGACTTTCCTTCAATCTCTTCCATTTTTTTCCCAGCAATTCTTTTAGACAGGAACAATCTGGGTCAAAAATTTGACCGTGATTATTTCAATATTCCTGTACTTGTTGAGGCTAGTATTGTGCCTGATTATATGGTAAGTTTGGAGTTGTTTCCATCCAGTGCTGAGAAGAAGATATATTCTCTTGTTTGGGGGATGAAATGCTCTTTGTATATCTGTTGAATCCATTTGGTTCAAACTTCTGTTAGGCTCACTGTGTCTCATTTTAGTTTCTGTTTCAATAACCTGATCATTGGTGAGTGTGGTGTTGAGGTCTTTCACTAGTAATGTTCAAGTTTCAATGTGTGTTTTGAGCTTTAGTTAAGTTTCTTTTACAAATGTGGGTGTCCTTGAATTTGGCCCATAGATGTTCTGGATTAAAACTTCCTCTTGGTGGATTTTTCCTTTGACAAATATAAAATGTCCTTACCCATCTCTTTTGATCACTTTTGGTTCAAACTCTAATTTTTTCAAGTTTAAGGAATTCACACTTTAATCAACATTTCAGAAATTATTAACCATTTGAAAATACACAAATAAAACTCTAGACTACCTAACCTCAAAAAAATTAGTAATATCATGAAGAATGAAACTTTTCATGATCTGTTGAAATTCCACAAAAGATCTTTAATATCTAATAGTTGATGGTTTTTTTTCTCTTCTCTTTCTTCTGGTCCTTCTTCTTCCTGCTTCTGCTACTTAATATTAATTCTACTCCACCACCACTTTTTGCAGCATAATATTTAGTAGTACAAATTGGTTTCTCGATCATTCTGCCTCTGATTGCTATACTTAAATAAATATTTTGAAAATTATATAATTAATATATAGTCATAGTTTCTTGGATGTTATATTTAACTTCAGATTTTTTATTTTTTTCTAATTATAAAGGGATATTGTGTGAAAGAAAGCATCTTGTATAGGATGTGACAACAAGAAGATACTCAGAAAAACCAAGTGACTAAGCTAATATAAGTAGCTTGGGACTTCATAGAGTTCTAGACTTTTCTCTCCAAATTTTTAGCACTAATTATAAACAAGCATTGTCAAAGGCTTATCTCCAAATATTATGCACAGGGAGGACAATGTGAACTGTAAGGTGTTTGAATTATATATAGACAAATGCCTCAGCTACACACATTTTAAAACTTGCCATGCATCAGTGATTAAAAAGCATGTTATGTTGGAACTCGTTATATTCATCTGTGACTCATTCATTTATTTCACAACACTATATACTTTCAATAATCAAAAGTAAAGATAGCCAAAGATGAGTCTCCCTAGCATAAGATTTGAATGATTGGTAAATGCACAAGGCTTTTATCAAGAACATTCAGGTTGATAGGAGATATGCTGAAAAAAATTAGCATGGAATTACATGTCCCCAAATCTCAGTTTCATGTGTGTATGCTGATTTGACTTGTCTTTTAACAGCAAAGCACATTTGAGAAGGTAAAACATGCTCTGTGTTTAATGTTATTCCTTCCATCTGCTTTTCTCACATGTTCCACTGCATCTTTCTTCTTCATGCTTTCCACTGTTGTATGTAAATCAGCCACAAATTCAAGGGAATTCTCTGTAAAGTATAGTGCATCTTTGGGACTTGGATTTAGTATAAGTAAAGGAAGAGGTCACTGGTAATTGATCCAGTTGGTTATTTTATCTAAAACTATTAGATAAAGACTTTGAAGGCTTCTGAAGTCTGCTGTGGAAGGACTGCTTATGAAATCCTGTGACAAGTGGATGTTTACAGTCATACCTTAGACAGAGCAAAGGGTCCCCAATGAAGGGGCTAGAGAAAGTACCCAAGGAGCTGATGGGTTTGCAGTCCCCTAAGAGGAACAACAATATGAACTAACAAGTATACCCAGAGCTCCCTGGGACTAAACCACCAATTAAAGGGAGAGACTTATAGCTCTAGCTGCATATGTAGCTGAGAATGGCCTAGTCGGTCATCAATGGGAGGAGAGGCCCTTGGTCCTATGAAGATTCTATACCCCAGTATAGGGGAATAACTGAGCCAGGAAGTGGGAGTGGGTAGGTTGGGGAGGAGGGGGAGGGGGAGAGGAAAGGGAATTTTCAACGGGAAAACTCAGAAACATTTGAAATGGAAATAAAGAAAATATCTAATTAAAAAAAAACTGTTAGGTCAAAAAAAAGGAAAGGAAGGAAGGAAAGAAAGAAAGAAAGAAAGACTGTCACAGAGCAAAATGAACCACTACTCTCAAAAGTAGGATTTATCTCTTAACTCACCAGGTCTTCAACTAAAAGCCATCTCATTGGTCCTGGCTCCTTGAAGATAATCCTTCAGTGAAGGTCTTAGGAAGGAAAAGTTTACTTTGTCAGGAAAGATTCATTATCTGGAAAGAGAGAGAAAGACAGAGAAAAAGAGAGGGAGGGAGAGGGAGAGGGAGAGAAAGAGGGAGA
>NW_018393337.1:72886-97086 GCF_900095145.1 Mus pahari
GGATGTGATGAAGAGGAAGTTCATATTTACTTTTTTTTCCTTGTAGTCATCCTATTTTTCAAACTCCCAGAATCCTTGGATTAATGATGCCTAGAATAATCTCACGGCTATGAGACATTCTTTTAAATGGGGATTCCTAGCCCTGCCCTTAATGATTTCTTATCCAAGCTTCATGATTTTCATTCTTATCTACTGCTTTACAATGTGTTCTACCTCTATTGTCTTCCAACTCCTGTCCTGCCTGCCTCCTGCTGAACATTTTAAGGAAAAAAAAAAAACAATTTTTTTTTTGGGGGGGGGGTCAAGACAGGGATTCTCTGTGTAGCACTGGCTGTCCTGAAACTCACTTTGTAGACCAGGCTGGCCTCGAACTCAGAAATCCGCCTGCCTCTGCCTCCGAGTGCTGGGATTAAAGGCGTGCCCCACCACCACCCAGCTGATTCAGCCTTTCTTAAAGTCACTCTGAATCCCATTTATTCTGCTGTATTTTTGTACAGAAACATAATTTCTTTTAGATCCCCTAAATCACCTGATAAACGTTGAATCAAGTCCTAAGAAAGCCCTTCTTCAAAGACAGTTTCATGGGGGAGATAGAAGGAACAGTACTGATCTGATCTAATTTCAATGGTTTGTGACAGGTATAGTTTAGATTTCATTCAATTGTCAATGTTCCCTGTCTTTTTCATCAGCTTTGAAATCCTACTAACACTCTGCTTATGCTGTTTCTCTTTGAGCTTTGGTCTCTACTTTTGAGATTCAGAGTTAGAATCCACATATTTTGAAATTTATTGTTCTATTTTTCTATATGGACACTTACTTTCTTCCTTTCTCCAATGAAATATTATATAGATGCCTTTCTTTCTATTCCTTGGTTCTTACACCATCTATTAAATTATCCATTACAGTAAGAAGTAGAGCTGAAAGATTTGAAATGGAATCAAAATAGAGCTTATTCTCTTTTTTATTGGATATTTTATTTATTTATATTTCAAATGTTGTCCCCTTTCCCAATTTTCCCCCCAGAAGCCCCCTACACCATTTTCCCCTCCTCCTGATTCTAGGAGGGTATACCCCCACACACTCATCCAATACCAATTCCCTACCCACTCATTTTGCTTTACTGGAGCATCGATCCTTCATGGGACCAAGGGCCTTTTCTACCATTGATGACCCACAAGACCATCCTCTGCTATATATATGGATGGAGCCACAAGTCCCTCCATGTGCATTCTTTGGTTGGTGGTAAAGATACTGGGAGCTCTGGTTGGTTCATAATATTGTTTTTCCTATGGGTTTGCAAACTACTTCAGCTCCTTCAGTCCTTTGTCTACTGTATTTGGGGCCCTGTGATCAGTTCAAAGGTTGGTGGTGAGCATCCGCCTCTCTTTATGTAGGTCTCTGGCAGAACCTCTCAGGAGACAGCCTCTCAGGAGACAGGCTCCTGACAGGATGCAATTCTTTGCATTCACAATAGTGTCTGCATTTGGTAACTGTATGTGGGATGTATTCCCAGGTGGGGCAGTCTCTGGAAGGCCTTTCTTTTAGTCTCTGCTCCACATTTGTTACCCCTTCTAAGAAGGATCAAAGCACCCAAATTTTGGCCTTCCTTCTTAGGTCCATGAATTGACTCTTGGGTACTCCAAACTTTGGGATAATATCCACTTATCAGTGAGTATATACCATGTGTATTCTTTTGTGATTGGTTTACCTCACTCAGGAAGATATTTTCTAGATCCATCCATTTCCCTAAATTTAATGAATTAATTGCTTTTAAAAGATGAGTAGTACTCCATTGTGTAAATGTACCATAGTTTTTGTGTTGTAGGCAGCCTCAGTCAGTTCCTCAACCCATGGGAGAAATCAGGGTCCTGGTACTCAGGTGGGCAAGGAGTCAGCGAGTGACAAACAGACAGGAACACAAGGGAGTGCTAGATCCGAAAGTAATTTCTCAAAGAGAGCATCAGATTTATAATACAGAGGAAAAACAAGGAAATTAGGTGGTACATTAGCCAAGGTAAATCGAGGTTATCTGATGCATAATGACTCTTTACAGAAAAATGCATACATAAAAGGCAGAAGGAACCAGGCAGTGTTTACAACTGAGATAAGATCAGCCCTATCTAAAGTCAGCTATTCTAAGGAGCCAGGTGAAAGGGCTATATACCCAGGTGCAATTCTAGTCTATTGTTTAATCCACCACCAGGGGTCCCTTAGTAAATACCTAATTATGCTATTCCTCTGGGTCTAGTGAAAAACATGCACCAGGGGAGTTACATTTTACTAACCTTTTCATGAATCATATAATACTCTAGCTCTTCCTTAAACCACAACCCTCCTTCTTCCTAGACCATTGTAAATCCTACATATGGGAGTGACTTAGCTGTTATTTTAAGTATCCATAGGGAACCTCCATTTGTCAGAGGATCTCACAAACCTTATTCTAATATCCAATGTAGTCTTCCATACCTGACTGTAATGAGAATTCTAAGTTTACTTTGTTGAACTAGCCCTGAGATTCCTAGATCTTACCCAGTAAACTGTAATGCCTGATGTCTTTCAAGATCTTTCTGGAGGCATTTTGTCTGAATAAGAAACATTCTTATAAAATTCCAAGCCCAAGGTCGACTCAAAGATTGCCTAGGATATTGGGACACTAGTGGAGGACAGGAATCAATGTTCAATCTAACTTAGGTGTTTGTAAAATCATCCCTTGGGAGCACCTATAATAAAACAATACTGAAAGGAAACATGCAAGACCCTTCACCACCATGGCAAGGACATTTCTGGACCACATCCATGTTATAGGACATCAAAGACTCTAGGAGAGCATTTTCCGTCAAACTATGTGCCTCAGGACTGCTGCCAAGCTTTTGGACTTGTCACACAGACTCCACTGGAGTGGGTGTGGCATTTCTGTATCTATTTCTCTATGAAGGGCATCTGGGTTCTTTCCAACTTCTGGCTATTATAAATAAGGCTGCTATGAACATGGTGGAGTATATGTCTTTGTTATATGTTAGGCCATCATTTGGGTGTATGCCCAGGATTACATACCTGGGTCCTCAGGTAATACCATGTCCAATTTTCAGAGGAACTGCTAGACTGATTTCCAGAATGGTGGTACCAGCTTGCAATCCCACCAACAATGGAGGAGTGTTCCTCTATCTCCACCTCGCCCTTGCATTTGGAACATAGATGTTCAGAATTGAGAATTCATCTTGGTAGATTTTTCCTTTAACCAGTAAGAAATATCCATCCTTATATTTTTTGATAACTTTTGGTCGAAAGTCAACTTTATTGATATTAGAATGGCTACTTCAGCTTGTTTCTTGGGACCGTTGGCTAGAAAAAATGTTTTCCAGTTTTTTACTCTCAGGTAGTGTCTGTCTTTGTCACTGAGGCTCATTTCCTGTATGCAGCAAAATGCTGAGTCCTGTTTACATATCCAATCTGTTAGTTTATGTCTTTTTATTGTGGAATTGAGTTCATTGATGTTAAGAGATAATAAGGAAAAGTGATTGTTGCTTCCTGTTATTTTTGTTATTAGAGGTGGAATTTTGTTTGTGTGTGCATCTTTTTCTTTAATTTAGGGAAGTTTTCTTTTATAATTTTGTTGAAGATATTAACTGGCCCTTTAAGTTGGGAATCTTCCCTCTTTTCTATACCTATTATCCTTAGGTTTGGTCTTTTCATTGCGTCCTTGATTTCCTGTATGTTTTGGGTTAGGAGCTTTTTGCATTTTGCATTTTCTTTGACTCTTGTGTCAATGTTTTCTATGGTATCTTCTACACGTGGGATTCTCTCTTCTATCTTTTGTTCTCTGTTGTTAATACTTGCATCTATGATTCCTGTTCTCTTCCCTAGGTTTTCTATCTCCAGGGTTATCTCTGTGATTTCTTTATTGTTTCTATTTCCTTTTTTAGATCCTGGGTGGTTTTGTTCAATTCCTTTACCTGTTTCTTTGTGTTTTCCTCTAATTCTTTAAGTGATTTTTGTGTTTCCTCTATAAAGGCTTTTACCTGTTTACCTGTGTTCTCCTGTATTTCCTTAAGGGAGTTATTTATGTCCTTCTTAAAGTCCTCTATCACTATCATGAAATATGATTTTAAATCAGAGTCTTGCTTTTCTGGTGTTTTGGGGTATTGAGGACTTGCTATGGTGGTAGAACTGGGTTCTGATGATTTCATGTAATCTTGGTTTCTGTTGCTTATGTTCTTGTACTTGCCTCTCTCTTTCTGGTTATCTTTACTTCTACATGTACTCACTGTCTCTAAATGGAGGCTGTTCCTCATGCTATCTTTGTTGTGTCCAAACTCCTCAGAGTCCAGCTGTCTCTGTGATCCTGTAATCCTGTGATCCTGTAATCCTGAGATCCTGGATCTAAGAGCTCATAGTAGTCAAGCTGCCTCTGGGATCCTGAAATTCTGGTGTGACCAAGCTCCTGAGATCCTGTGATCCTATGATCCTAAGATTCTGTACATGTTAGAATACTTGGAAGTAGAGATTCCTCTGGATCTTGTGGGACTTAGTGGGGAGCTAGCACCCAAGGTCTGCTCAGGACAATTACTCAGACTATAAGGAAACTGTGCCACTGGCTGGGCTGGGGTTCCTGCATCTCTGGAGCCCTGGGTGTCCCCGTACCTACTGGTGTTGGGGCAGATGTTGTAGCCTCACCTATGATCCAGGTTTTTTGAGATCCTGGGAGTCCAACTTATTCTGAGTATTGTGGAATTGGGTGCAGAGTTAGTGCCCAAGATCTGCTAAGGGCACCAGCTCAGATTGGAAGGTGAAAGTCTATTTTCTTGGATATTAGAATGGTTAATCCAGCTTGTTACTTGGGACCATTATCTTGAAGAAATTTTTTCCAGCCCTGCAGCTGAGGTAGTGTCTGTCTTTACCACTGAAGTGTGTTTCTTGTATACAGCAAAATTCTACATACTGCTTGCATATCAAGTCTGTTAGTGTGTTTCTTTTTATTGTGGAAATTGGTTCATTTGAGTTGAGAGATATGAAACACTAATGATTGTATATTCCTGTTATTTTTGTTGTTAGAAGTGGTATTATGTGTATGTGATTCCCTTCTTTTGGGTTTGTTGTGAGATGTTTAATTCCTTATATTTTCTGGATTATAGATAACCTCCTTGTGTTGGAGTTTTCCTTCCAGTATCCTCTGTATGGATGAATTAGTAGAAAGATAGTTTTATCCATGGAATATATTGGTTTCTCTATCCATGGTATTGAGAGTTTTACTGGGTACCCTAAGCTAGCATTTGTATTCTCTTTTTGTATGACTGACATCTGGTCAGGATATTCTGGCTTTTAGAGTCTCTATTGATAAGTCTAGTATAATTGTGATATGACCTCCTTTTTCCCTGAATAACTTTTAATATTCTTACTTTGTTCTGTACAAGTATTGTTTTTATTATTATATGATGGGAGGATTTTCTTTTCTGGTCCAATCTATTCTGTTTTCTTTAGGCTTCATGTATATTTATGGCCATCTCTATCTCTAGGTTGTGGAAGGTTTTTGTTTGTTTGTTTGTTTTTGTTTTTTCCTATGATTTTTTTTTTGGCCTTTTGAACTGGGAATCTTCTCACTCTGCTATTACTATTATTCTAAGGTTTGATCTTTTTATTGTATCTTGAATTTCCTAGCTCTTTTGAATTAGTAGCTTTTTACACTTTGTATTTTCTTTAACTAATGATAGAATTACAGGGTGATTTTCTATAAGGAAAATATGAATTTAATAGAAAATTGAGAATTGGAATCAAAAGTTCAATGAGTTATAAGAAAGTAGTGAATGCATACTGAGAATATGTTTAATTTCTTTTCTTTTTACTTCACTTATTTTGACCGTTTCAGATGTTTTTCTGATTCCATTTCTAGGTTTCACTAAAGAAACCCTTAGATTGGTTGGTATAGCATCCCAGGTTACTTGTTATTAGAAATACATGCATTCCTATTGGAGGTGGGCTCTATAAATTCCCCCTCCCTACTGTTGAGCATATTCTCAAAGGTCACTCCCTATGAGTCCTGGAAGTCTCTCACCTGCCAGGACTCTGGTGCATTCTATTTCCTGAGGTTGCCTATTTACAACCATTCTGCTGGCACTCAGGGCTTCAGTCTTTTCCCTCACCCACTACCAGATCAGGTTCCCCTCTATCCCCCACTGCTCCCCCACCCTGTCCACATTCCCTCCCAAGTCCCTTCCTCCTCACTTGTGATTGATTTCTTCTTTCTCCCAAGTGGGACTGAGGCATCCTCACTTGGGCACTTCAGCTTGTTGAGCCTTTTGGATTCTGTGGACTGTACCTTCAGTGTTCTGTATGGGGTTTTTTTTTGTTGTTGTTGTTCCTTTTTTCTTTATTCTTTATTGGCTAATATCCACTTATTAGTGAGTTCATACCATGTATGTCATTCTGATTCTGAGTTACCTCACCCAGGATGATGTTTTCTAGTTCCATCCATTTGCCTGCAAAAGTCAGGATGTCCTCATTCTTAATAGCTAAGTAGTATTTCATTGTATAAATAAACCACATTTTCTGTATCCATTCTTCTGTCATGGGACATCTAGGTTGTTTACAGCTTCTGGCTATCACAAATAAGGCCACTATGAACATACTGGAACATGTGACCCTGTGGCATGGTGGGACACCTTTTGGTTATATTCTAAAGACTGGTATAGCTGGGTCTTCAGGTAGATCTATTTCCAATTTTCTAAGGAACCTCCAGATTGATTTACAGAGTAGTTATACCAGTTTGCAATCCCACCAGCAATGGAGAAGTGTTCCTCTTTCTCCACAGCCTCTCCAACATGTGTTGTCACCTGAGGTTTTGATATTAGCCATTCTGACTGGTGTAAGGTAAAATCACAGGGTCGTTTTGATTTGCATCTCTCTGATCATTAAGGAATTTGAACATTTCTTTAGGTGTTTTTTTGGCCATTCTAGATTCCTCAGTTGTGAATTCTCAGTTTAGTTCTATACCCCATTTTTTTAATTGGGTAGAAATTACATGCAGACTCAGGGTTCTTTTAATATGAACAGCTAGGTTTGTCCGTCTCTTGAAATTCTACACAAGTGTTTGACTTTCTATATTCCAATGTCATGGTCACCATAGAGAATTTCAGAAGCTATTCTGTACCTGCCTGATTCCAGGGATTAATGTTACTAACCCAAAATAATAATGGCAAAACTCTTCCATATTATACCCTTATCTACTACAGTTCTAAATCTTCCTTATTCATGAAAATGAAAACCCATCATTGTGACCCTATGTTTTATATCAGAAAGCTATGAGCACAAGTTAGTATCCTGCTTAGTTGCCTGTCATCACTATGGCTCCATACCTCAAAACATAACAAGAACTTTTCACATGTTACTCACAATGCCCTCATTGTGAAAGTAAAAACCAAAGTCAAATTACAAGTATTTTTTCATGTAAATCATTCTAAATGAACAATTCAAAAATGAGAAACATGATTCTCTTATTCTGCAGTGATCTCAAGAATATTTCATCACAGATCAAAAACACTTTGCCCATAATTAAATATTCATCACCTTCTCTGCATATCCCTGTCAATCATTATTCTACTCTCCTTTAAATTTTTATTAAAGGATTCATTTATTTTGAGAAAAAACATGTGAACCTAGGACAGCATATTAGTATAAAGCTTAGAAGATATGTTTTGGGAGCTGATTCTTTCCTTTCACCATGTTGGACCCTTTTTGGGATCTGGACATCTGGCTTTGTAGAAAGCATATATTATATAATCTACATTACAATACATATAATGTGATTCCATTATATGTATACACCATGTACTCTTCATGAAACTCCTTGTTGATGGACATGTAGAATAATTGATTTTCTGCTATTTTGAGTGATTCTGTTATGGAAGTTACTTACAAGGTATTTTTCAAGACCTTGATTTTAATTATTTTTTTTTATCATACTAAGAAGTGGAATTGGTAGATGAAATAGCAATTCCTCTTTCATATAAAAAATATATCACAAATACATAGACATATATCATAAGAACTTCTTTCAGAGATATATTTACACTCGACTTTCAGAGATATATTTATAATAAAAATATAATTAATAAAGCATAAGAAATATCTTGGAAAATGCATTGCTTTTAGGAATAAAGTTATTACACATTAAAATTTACTCTATAAAGCAAAGAGCAATGTTCATTTATGTCATATCCTTCAAGCAAAAACTCTGGGACAAGGACAAGACAGTTTTAATCAAAATTTCCTATGTACAAAATGACAGTATAGCCACCGTATCACCATATAAATATTTCAAATTTCATTCTCCTAAATCATGGCATAATGGTCTAAAATTCATATAGAAAAAAATAGGACTATAGCACCATGGCAGAATGTTTATCTTCTATTCATGAACTCAGGGTTTATTCCGTAGTCCTTCAAATATAAGAAAATTTCCATAGACATATAACATAAGAATCACCAGGGTAATTTAATTTTATGTATAGGGTGTAAGTTGTAAGATTGTATTGACAACAAGAATTGTCATGTTTATTTGTAAAAATTTACCACAAAACAATAATAATGGAGGGACAGATTTTAAACCTAAATTACTCTACATAATATTGGATTTCATGACATTTTTAAAAAATTTAGTTTTGTTTCTCTTCTAGGTTTCCTCTCAAATTCCATCAACATCAAGCACTTCACTACCCTAGCCTTGATTACTCAATATCTCTTTTGTATCAATGTTTTGAACTCTTTTCTGCTTTTGTAGTCCGTAATGATTTTTACCACATGCATTCATATAGACATGTCTATGTTCTGTGAACAACTTGTTTATCTTAATTTGTTACCTTGCTAAATTCTTTTCCAATTTGTCTCCTTTCTGAATATTTCATGACTTTATTTTCCATTACAGTTGAACAAAATTTCACTGTAAATTTCCATTGTCTGGTGATGAACATTATGTTCACCATGTTGTCCAACAGAATGGACATCATATCTTCACTACAGCAGCTTACATGGATGTACATATCTAGTGTGGGAGGTCATAGAGCCCTTTGGGTATATACCCAAAAATTATGTAGCTATGTTATATGGTAATTCTATTTCGTGAAGAATGTTTATATTTACTTCTGTAATGAATGTATTACTTTGCCCTCCCACCAGTATAGAATTATGATTACTTATCACAATATATTCATCACTTGTTATTGTCTATTCTCTTGATGCTAGTCATTCTAAGGTCTGCAAAGCAGTCTCAAAATATTTGTAATTTTCATTTCATGGAAATGCTAAATATGGTGAATATATATATATATATATATATACATATATATATGACATTTCCTGCACTTATATGTTTCATCTTTAAAGAATTACTGTCAGTTTCATTATTCTACTGACTGAAATATTTGTGAATAGTTTAATCTTTATTTTCCTTTATACATGGTTGCTACTAAGCTCCTGATTCAAGTTCAAAAGTCAATGTTTTCTACCATCCTGTAGGTTTTACCTAACTAGGGTTTTACTTTCTTTTAATGTGCTGAATGCTTTTAATTTCAAACAATTCTACTTTCTAAATTCTTCATGCAATGTCTCTACTATTGAGTCTTGTTGTTTCTACCTACATCTGTGTACTAGCATTTTCCTCTTACAGTTGTTGCATTTCAGCTTTTCAATGAGTTGATGATTTTAGTGCATAGTGGGAGGATATACTCATAATCCAGTTTTCAGGCATGCTGATATGAATTTTATACAAAATCATTCAGGGTCAGAAATTCTGACTACAAAACATTGCAGAAAGAAACTACTGTGACTTTTCAAATTCTACCTGAGAACTGCTGAGACTCAATAGGGCAATGTGACAAAAATGAAGAGCAGTCATTTATACTTTTTACTCAAAACCAGTCATTTCTTATATGGCTCTGATCCTTTCAGAATCCTAGATTCTTGTAACATGTAAATTGGAATTTGGTAATGATTTATCAGTTGCCTGAAGAAAAACAATACTAGTATTGTTGCTAAAATATTTTACTTTCCAATAGTCTGAACATGGATACTTATTTCATCTTATACTCAGCAGCTTTAAATCATGCCTTTATTTATGGTAATTTGTTTTGATTAGAACCTATTTATACTGAATATGATGATGTCTCATTGCAGCTTTGATTTGCAGCCCTTCATTGTATTCCTTTAATTATTGGGGATATTGGGCCAGATCTTGCATATTTTTTGACATCTGAACAGTTCATAAATATAAACTTACCCAAGTCATGAACTCGTCTTTCATTTGTTTTATATTTTATGTTTTTTCAAATGTAGATTAAAATATTTGTATAGGATAGAGGTATAAGCCAGTTCTTTTTTCCCTTTATTTACATTTCAAATGCTATCCTGAATGTTCCCTATACCCCCACCCATCCCTGCTCACCTACCCACCCACTCCCACTACTTGGCCCTGGCCTTCCCCTGTACTGGGTCATATAAAGTTTACAAGACCAAGAGGCCTCTCTTCCCAATGATGGCCGATTAGGCCATCTTTTGCTACATATGCAGCTAGAGACATGAGCTCAAGGGGTACTGGTTAGTTCATATTGTTGTTCCACCTACAGGGTTTCAGCCCCCTACAACTCCTTGGGTACTTTCTCTTGCTTCTCCATTGGGAGCCCTGTGTTCCATCCAATAGCTGACTGTGAGCATCCACTTCTGTGTTTGCCAAGCACTGGCATAGCCTCACAAGAGGCCGCTATATCAGGGTCCCTTCAGCATAATCTTGCTGGCACGTGCATTAGTATCTGGGTTTGGTGGCTGATCATGGGATGGATTCCTGGATGGTGTAGTCTCTGGATAGTTCATCCTTTCATCTTAATAAGCCAATTCTTAAGAGTGCACATTGCTAACACTTTTTTTGTGCATTCAGTTTAAAGTTCCTATTTGTGGCTTTTCCCTGTCTTCAAATCCAAAGATGGAACAGCCAAGAACTCTGGTCCCTGTTTGCACTTACACTCTCATGCAACCACCCCAGTAATTAAAAACACATAATGAAAAATTATATAAATATTAAAATTAAAAAACTTTATATGTTGTGAATATTTAACTACTCTTTTAAAATAAGATTTTCAAATGTTATCTATTGCTTTTCTTAAGGAATTGTAAATTGTATTTCTTGTGAATTTCAGAATTAATGCATGTTAAAAATTCTCTCTTTGAAAATTGACCCCAAAACATCATGTTTTTTAAAAGCAATAAAAATATTTATCATTTTGGGGGGTTAACATAGATTGATGTGTTCTGTAACACTGTCTACCCTGGAAATAACTCTGTAGACTAGGTTACTCTCTTATTCATTTGTCTGTGTACTTCTATGTCTTGGTGGCTACGTTGAAGATCATGCATTACCTTGTCCAATAAATCATTATTCTTAAGGAAAGATAGTCAAATTTTTCATGTAAATAATAGAAAATATTTACTCTAGCAATTAGCAAACCTTTGAAATTTCTTCAATGGGAGAGCTATAAAAATGTAGTAAAGTAAATAACTACATTCCTTGAGGTAACATCATGAAATAGTGCACACTGATAATATATTTCTAGAGATTCATAACCTTACTAAATTTGTTTACTTTTTAAATAGGAAACAAAATGGCTTCCGAAAACTTTGCAATGGGAATTTTTCTTTTCTCCCAGACCACAGTGGGAATTCTTGGAAATTCTTCAATACTATTTTATTATATCATTTTGATATCTACTGGAAAGCCTTTAATGCCCAAAGACCTGATTATAGAGCATCTGACTTTTGCCAACTGCTTGTCTGTCATCTCAAAAGGTATTCCACAGACACTGTTAAATTATGGATTTAAAGATTTCCTGGATGATATTGGATGTAAGTTAATAAACTATGTTTACCGAATAACAAGAGGAATGTCCCTCTATGCAATGTGCATACTGAGTTGTTTCCAAGCAATCACAATTAGCCCCAACAACTCCTGGTTGGTGATACTTAAACACAGAGCTACTAAGTACATTGGTCCCTCCTGCTCAGTGGGCTGGCTTGTGCATCTCTTTCTAAACATCATTACTCCAGTAAGAGCATCAGGTCCCAGGTACAACAAAAATGTGACTAAGTGGAAGATTTATGAATACTGCTCATGGTTTACTTCTGGAAATGTGGGAGATGCATTGTATATATTCTTACTGTGCTTATCTGATGGACTATGTCTGGGTCTCATGGCCTGCTCAAGTGTCTCCATGGTGAGTATCCTCTACAGACATAAGAGACAAGTCAAATATATCCATAGTACTCAGCACTTTCTAAACACTTCACCTGAAAACAGAGCCACCCAATCTATCCTCATCCTAGTGTGTACTTTTGTCATCTCTTATTTGCTGTCCTCCATTATGGTTATCTTTATGTCCTACTCCAAATATCCAATGTTACTGCGAGTAAGTGTATTTACATTTCTGGAGACAGGCTTTCCCATAGTTTGCCCCTTTGTTCTCATGAGCAATATCAAGCCTAGTTTTAGCCTCTCTTTATCCTGCTTTTGTAAGTGATAGCTCTGTCCAAGTACAATATGAGCCCCGGTCATCTGTCTGATCTTAAGCCTTGTCTTGTTCTTTTATCTGTTGTACAATGCCATTATTGCACTTTGAAAATATTAAGCTTCCTGTAATCAATTCCTTCACTATATGGACTCACTAGAAGTTAGTTATCAGTCATCACAACTTTATTTTTACATAAGTTATTATTCAATAATGACCAAAATTTCTAATACATAAGATTACCCTTTAATATAAATTGTTATATAATATTAATCAAAGTATAGTGAACATAGATAATATATTTGGGGAGTTAGAAATTATCTGATGTTCCAGGAAAATATATCTTTGATTGAGTGAGTTAATGTGCATGTGAAATACTCATTATTTATATTAATGGATATGATTCTTCTATGTTTTCTGTGTACCTCATGTACAAAATACCTAGAGAGCTTAGAAGATGTTTTGTACAATCAGAACTGAACTGGAATTACTGATATTTTTGAGCAAGCAAGCATTGGGTGATAATGAAACATTGAAACTCTAGAAGACCAGTCATGGCTGATAATTGCCAAGCCATCTTTTCAGAACTGAAATCTATTAATAATGTTTTAATATTTTAATTTTGTCCATGTGTAAGTGCTTAAGTGTGTATATGTCCACACTATACAGGTCTGCTGCCCACAGAGGCAAGGAGAGTGCTTTGGATCCTGTGGAACTGTAACTACAGGCAGTGACATATCAGTCAATGTAGTTGCTTAAAACAGAAATCAGTTTATTTGCAAGATCACTGCATGATTTTAAATACTGAACTAGCTCCCAATCTCCAAGGTCTTGTTTATTGCTTCTCATATGTAGAAACTACAATGTTCCAAGTGTCATCTCTGCTATGAATATATTATAGAAATGGGGATGCAAACAGAGGGGAACTTAATAAAATTAGTTGTTTTGACAAAGGTAAACATAACATTTTCTTTCATGTGAAATCATGGAACAATGAGGAACCAGAGTCAAATATGAATTACAGTTGAAAAGATACATAAAGTAAGAAAGGGAGATAGAGATGAGATGAAGAACATCTGGTATGACACAAACTCATATTTTACATGTATTTAAGTATTGCAGTGCAATCCCTTAATATTTTAATATGGATAATTAGCATATGCTTTAAAATAGAAAGAAATTGAAATCTCTCATCACAGCCCTGGGGCCCATTTCATTCATTTTGCTTCCATGACTGTCTCTGTGCTTCATGTCATGTGCTGTAACTTTAACTTTCTAAAAAGTTCATCAAAATACTTTAATTGTGTGAGATTATGGTGTTGGCACAGATTCATTTTCTCAAGAAAATATACCTCTGGCCTCCTGCTTATTCCTAAGGAGTTACATGACATATATGCTTAGTTTATACTAACTTTAACTAGGAGACATTTTCTTATTTTTCCACAAAGAATAAATGGGTCAAGTCTGCAGTTTCCTAGAGTGTGCACACCCCGATAACCCAACTGCTTTCCATCAACTTGTTAAAAGCTCCAATGTTTCCATGGTAGAAAGAATCATGCTAATGGATTGTGCTTTGTGCAGAGACCTTCAAATTCAGACTTTAGCACCCTTCTTTAGAGGCATTGATATATTGTTTTCTAAATAACCAGCACACCACCAAACCATAAGTTGGTTTAGAGAATTTACATGACAACTTTAATTTGTTTCATTCAGATACCTCAACTTTATTTTTATTTCCATCTGCAAATTTCACAAAATGAACAATTTTCCATATTTGTGATATAACATTGAATATTTTAAGTCTTCTCTGACTCAATTCTTATCTTCAGGTATAATGCATTATCTGTGAGCAATTTATCATATTACAGACATTATCACTTTGTTCTCCAGCTCCAAAACAAATGAAATATGTTTCCATATTTTCTTATTTCTCCTAGACAATAGATTTCCTAATTGTAGTATAGAATCTTATTTCTATATATTATTTAGATGTAAACACACTGTAGAGAAGGAAGGTTGGTTATACTATATTTAATCCTGGCTTGCATTTTTCAAAGGAACACTTTGTTTTCTTCTTACAAAGTGCACCATTGTGATTGTTGGGAAATGTGAACGGTGCTAGCTAATAATGAGTTAGTATTGCTAAGTAGATATGAATACTATGGGTTTGTCATCTTAATGAGGATTTTGCTGTGATGCTTTTTCTGCTAGGAAATGTATATTAAATTTTGTGTGACATATGCTATAAACAGTTAACTGTAAAAAATTTCCTAGTGCAACACATTTGTCAGGCAAACATTCTGCCACTGTTTTGTCCACACCCTGGGAATCTGAGTAAAGTTAGAGGGGAAAGGGTTTTTTTTTTTGTAACTTTTGTAATTTTTCTATGAGCTTGAAATTTTCTGATAATATAAAATTTTCAAAAATTCAACTATTAGCAGAAATGCTAAAACTTCTTATATTTTGTTTCATCAAAATATTGAAAATTTGGAATTAGATAAGTTACCTATAAAACACACATACACACACTAACATACACACACACACACACACACACACATATACACACACACACACACACACACACAAATGCACGCATGCACAAACACACACACACACACACACACACAATTTTACATCCTAGAAATAAGAAAAGCAAAATCTTAGGACATACGTGAAGTCACCTGATAGAAATGATATTTATTTTCTTGCTCCTTAGACAAAATACCTGACAAAGCCAATTTACAAAATGGGTCAGTTTCTTTCACTCCATAGTCTGATGGTAAATTCCATCATGGAAAGCTAGAAGCAGTTGGGGAGATGGTTTTGTGGTGATAGGAGCATGAGGTATGTGTTAACACTGAGTTCACAATCATAAAGAAGAGACATGAATTATGGTCTTAGGTTCTTTGGGGGCTGCTTTTTATTTAAATTTTATATCAGTCTATGAGATGATATCACACAAATTGGAAGTTGGTCTACTGCCCTCAAAGGAACCTCTCTGAAACACCTTCACTCTCATGTGGACAATGAAGGGTAACTATCACAAATCCATATTGTCAACTTGATATCTATACATATGATTTTGAATTATAAAATAATGTTTTAATAAACGTCTATATTTTTCAGTTAAAATGAACAGGATTCCCAACTTTAAAATGCATAATTAATCATGAGGAAGTAAATACACATATACCATAATTGATGTAAAAATCCCAACACAGAATCAACAAATACCAACAAAATCAACACACACACACACACACACACACACAAATCAAATGTTCATATATAAACCCTCAAATATTTATGCTCATTATATACTTTAATCATTTCAAAAAAACTGTTCTACATTACATTACTGTAAACATGAATGCAGGTGGAGTGTAAGGGAAGGGGATAGCTAACACTATGTATACTTTATAAAGCCATATGGGAGGTCTATATATTTTTGTTTGTAGAAGTATTTATTTAAGGTTATTATGTACAGAGTATTACAATATCACAATTCATAGGTTATTCACAAAAAGGCCAATTGGGATATGCATGCACTTGAGGTTTTAATCTGAGTGTCTGGAGACCCCTCAAACAATATAGACTATTGTCACTGCAGTTGCTTAAAAATAATAAAAGTAAAAAACTAAATAAAAGTAATGTATGGCAAGACCCTCTTGTCAAAGACACCATACACTTTCAAGATGGAACATATGAAATTAAATTCATATTGACCAATGTGTTTTCTCTGTGCTTGGTACATTCTTTGGCATCTGAGATGTATTGAGTTTACTTGAAGAAGTCATTCACTGTCTTACCCACCTGTGTACACTGTGAACTACAACGAACACTGACCTAGTAAGATACTCCCATGACTACATTGGTCGAACAAGTTTTATTCAGGTAACCAGTCACTTTCCAGTTGCATTTGGGGCTTGCTCTACAGCAGTGGTTCTCAATCTGTGGATCCTGACTTTAGAAAATCACATATTTCTGAGTATCTGAAAGACAGCTCATTAGAAAAATTATAGTCATGAAGTACCAACAAAAATAAATTATGGTTTGGGGCTCATAAAACATAAAAAATATGATTTTCTCTTGTTTTGAGCTACAGATGAAAATCACTGCTCTCCAGGAAGGCTAGAGCTGCTAATTGGACCAGGAACCCATGATTGGGGACTTTGCAGGCTCTATGAACACAATGAATACCATTATTTTAATTAATGAACATAGTATCAAGCTAGCCTTTAAATTCATATATCCATAACTTTAGGTTAGTACAAAATTCAGAATCGATTAGAGTGTGCTGTGAAGGTAGTTATCACATTGACCAAAATGCAAAGAATGAGTAAGTCTTTAATTCCCTGTCACAAATGGGATATCAATATCATTCTCCAAACCAATGTTTCAGATAACCTAATTGTTAATATGATGGAAAAACTCAAAGGGCATTATGTCAAGGAACACCACAAATTAATAATAATAATAATAATAATAATAATAATAATAATAATAATAATAATGTACCAGAGTCATGGATGAGGAGAGAATCTTAGGACTCAAAGAGAGGGACCTTAGATGAAATGTCCTACACTGGGGAGAGGAAGCCCACCTCCAGCAGAAAGATAGGGCAACAAGTGAGAGATGGAGTTGCCATCCCACAGTCAAAACTCTGAACCATAAATATTCCTGTCTGAAAGAACTACAGGGATGGAAATGGAGAGGAGCCTGAGGAAAACAAGGTCCAGTGACAGACCCAAAGTGGTATCCGGCTCAAGGGGAGGCTCCAAGGCCTGACACTATTACTGAGGCTATAGAGCACTCACCAAAAGGAACCTATCATGGCTGCCCTATGGAAGACCCAACAAGTAGCTGAAAGAGTCAGATACAGATTTTTTTCAATGAACAAAGTAGATTTTATTAAGATCATTCTCTGTAAATCACAGTTGTGTAGTGGAGATTGTGTAGTGGTCATTGCACATTGCTGGGAACTAAATAAAGGAGCCTGAGGTTTACACACATGGCCACATAAGCCATCAAATAAAGGGAGAGCAGAATTATGTATCTGTGGAAGATAAATGCTGTATTAAATTAAACATGAAGTCATAATTACTTCGTTTATCTTGTTTCTCAGCAAGTATGAAAGGATGCCTCATTTCTCCTAGGAAAATGCGCAGAGGAACTCAGAAAGCTAAGCATGTCAAGACATATTTGCACCCAAACAATGGACAGAAGCTACTGACCATTGTTGTCGAATTAGGAGAAAGCTGGAAGAAGCTGAGGAGGAGGGCAATCCTGTAGGAGGACCAGCAGTCTCAAATAACCTGGACCCTTGAGGTCTCTCAGATACTGGACCACCAACCAGGCAACATACACCAGCTGATATTAGGACCCCAATACATATACAGCAGAGAACTACCTAGTCTGTGTCCAATCAGAGATGATGTACCCAACTGTCAAAAGATTGGAGGCCACAGGGAGTTTAGAGGTCTGGTGGGGTGGGAGGATGAGGCATCCTCATGGTGATAGGGGGTCAGGGAGGACCTATGTGATGTGGGACAGTCAGATAGTGGACCAGGAGTGGAATAAAAATCTGGAGTTTAAAATTAAAAAATTATAAAAAATTATAATAACAAAATAACCTCAAAACAAAACAAGGAGTGTGATTGAAAGAGTCAACATTAACAAAACCAAAAGCTACTTCTTTGAGAAAATCAACAAGATAAGTAACTCCTTAGGCAAACTAACTAAAGGGCACAGAGAGAGTATCCAAATAAATAAAATCAGAAATGAAAAGGGAGACATACCAACAGAAACTGAGGAAATTCAAAGAAAGCATTAGATCATATATAAAAGATTATACTCCACAGACTGGAAAATCTAGATAAAGGGGATGCTTTTCTAAACAGATACCAAGTACCAAAGTTAAGTCAAGATCAGGTAAACTATTGAAACTGTCCCATAACACCCAAAGAAATAGGACCAGTCAATAAAAACCTCTCCAAAATAAAATAAAATAAATAAAAAAATAAAGATTAAAAAGTCTAGGTCCAGATGGTCTTAGTACAGAATTCTCCCAGATTTTCAAAGAAGATTTCAAATGAATGCTCCTCAAACTATTCTACAAAGTAGAAACAGAAGGAATACAACCTAATTCATTCTATGAAACCACAATTACTCTGATACCTAAACCACACAAAGACCAAGAAAGAAAGAAAATTTCAGACCAAAATTCACTTATGAATATCAATGCCAAAATACTCAATAAGATTCTTTCATACTGAATCCAAGAAAATATCAAAACAATCATTCACCACAATCAAGTAGGTCTCATCCCAGGAATGCATGTTTCAGTACATGAAAATCCATCAAAGTAACATACCATATAAACGAACTCAATTAAAAAATCAACCTACAAATTGGGGAAAGATATTCTCTAACCCTACATCTGATCAAAGACTAATATTCTGTATATAAAAATAACTCAAAGAATTAAAAAAAACAATAAAAAGTTGTGGTACAGAGCTAAACAGAGAATTCTCAGCTGAGGAATCTTGAATAGCAGAGAAGTACTTAAAGAAATATTCAAATTCCTTAGTCATCAAGGAAATGCAAAGCAAAACTACCCTCAGATTCCACTTTACATAAATGGGAATGGCTAACATTTAAAAACTCAAGCAACAGCACACACTGGCAAGGATGTGGAGAAAGAGAAACAATCCTCCATTGCTGGTAAAACTATAAACTGGTACAACCACTCTGGAAATCATTATGGCAATTCCTCAGAAAATGGGAAATAGTTCTACCTGAAGCCCCACCTATACCACTCCTGGGCTTATACTCCAAAGATGTTCCACCACACTACAAGGCCATATGCTCCACTATGTTTCTAGCAGCTTTATTTATAATACTTAGAAGTTGGAAACAACACAGATTTTCCTCAACCATAGAATGGATACAGTCAATGTTGTTCATTTACTCCATGAACTACAATTCAGCTGTTAAAATGAGGACATGAGTTTTACAAGCAAGTGGATGGAACTAGAAAATATAATTGTGAATGAAGTAACTCAGATCCAAAAGTACATGCATGGTATATATTCATTGGGTGGATATTAGCCAAAATCTACTGAATACCCATGACTCAAACAACAGACTGTAGGCAGTTTAACAAGAAGGAAGAC
Organism: Mus pahari; assembly: GCF_900095145.1. Lineage (NCBI taxonomy): Eukaryota > Metazoa > Chordata > Mammalia > Rodentia > Muridae > Mus > Mus pahari. The sequence goes on from NW_018393337.1 coordinate 92,607, forward strand.
CCAAGTAAAAATGCTTCAATCCTAGTCAGAAAGGGGAAATAATCATGGGAGGTATAGAAAGGGAGAGACCTGTCTGGGAGAGTGGAGAGGGAGGGAAAGGGGAGCAGGGTCACATATGTTGGGAAATAGGAGAGTAGTCCAGAGGGGACAGGAGACCTCTAGAAAGTCCCAGAGAACTGGGATGTGAAATGCTCCCAGGACTCAGCGGGGACGTCCTTTGCCGAAATGCCCAATAATGGGGAGGTGGCACCTGAAGAAACCACCTTCTATAGATCAACAGTGCCTCAAGTGGAGAGATGTCGCCAACCTACCTTCAAATTTTTTGACACAAAATTGTTCCTGATTAAAAGTAATGTAGGGCCAAACATGGAGCAGAGATTGAAAGAAAGGCCAACCAGTGACTGGCCCAACTTGAGAACTATTCCATGGGTGGACACAAAATCTTGACATTCTTAGTGATGCCATATTGTACTTGCAGAGAGGAGCTTAGCATGACTGTCCTCTGAGAGCCTCCACCAGCAGCTGACTGAGACAAATGCAGAAACTTACAGATAACCAGGGACCCCTATGGAATAGTTATGAGGAAGACTGGAGGAGATGAAGGGGATATCTTCTTTGGCTAGCACTATTTAGAAGTTACATGCCTCTTCATTTGCAGATGACACACTAAAGCAGAAGCCCTGCCAGCCTCTTTGAGGAGGTGCCACAGTTCAGTCAGATTTCTGGACATTCTTCAAGTGACAGTGATATGTGGATGATTGGTAGAAGTTACTGTTACATAGGAAACAGGTGAAAGACTTCTCTCCTGTGTGAATCCTATCATGGGCCTGCATGTTGGTCTTGTGGTTGAAAGATATTTTGCTTGTGCTGCATATTAAAGTCTCTTCTGGTCTCTGTATGACTTCATGAAGTCAGATGTCAGAGACTCAACTGAATATTTTCTGACAAGTGGGACAGAAAAATGCCCTCTTTTTTCCGGAGCATTCTGTGGTCTGACGAATGGTTACAGGCATATTTGAAGATCCTAGGACATTCATCATTCATCGTCATTCATCTGGGAGATGTTTACCTCCTGGTTCCAGTCAGATAAGCAAAGCAGTTTCTTAGCACTGGGCACTCCAAAGACAAGTTTGCTTTGACAGAAAAGTAGAAATCCAGTGGCAGAAATATGAGGAGATTCATGGAGAGTCTGAATGACAAGTGCTTAAAGCCTCCTGTCATGGTGAGTTCCTGGGGTAATGGATAGCTTGTTTGGGAGGAAAGGCAGCATTATCTGGGTTTGGAGAAAATTAGAGGGCTTTGTTTCATCTTGTTTTTGATTATTCATTTATCTTGTTTTTCCAAGTAGGACTGTATTCCCTAAATGAAAATATGTACAATGAAGAAGTTATGGCTGCAGATTACCATGAATATAGCAGAAAGGAGCCCATCTATTAGGTTTGATGATCATAACTATATCTATTTTATTTGTTAGCAAAGATATTGAAGAGTTAACACATGGGGGAATATTTTAAGGTTTTTAGACAAGATAATTTGGGTTTAGGATATGACTTTTCCAGAGAAGTGCTTACAATGCAATCATGAGAACTGTGTTAGATCCTGCCATATTCAATTTATAACAAGGTTCACAGGAACTGAGAGGCAAAACCTGGGGATCAAGTTGACTACATGGGTTACTAAATTGGCTACTACATGCCATTATGATTCTATGTCTAGAAAACAGGTGTCAGAAATGTAGAGTAAGGTTCTGATGTTGAAATATGTTTGGCCCATGTCTACACAACAGCGTTGTATCCATAAGAATTTCCTTGATGTATAATGGTGCATCATTCCAAATTTTCAAATTTCAATAGTCTTAATAGAGATGAAATTATGTGTATCTTTTTTCAAAGCCTAGATTTGCAAAATTCTCAGTCATTGACAGACATGTGGAAGGAACTGAAAATTTTCAAACACACCATATACACATTCCTACACATCAAGTAGTAGTTCCTATTATTTCAGATATTTTGTTTGGGTTTTTATTTGTTTCCTTATTTGGTTCATTGGTTGGTTGGTTGCTTTTATTTGTCATTTGCAACTTGGTTTCCTTATGTAGTCCTGGCTGGCCTTGGAATTACCCTTCCGCTGCTTCTCAAGTGTTATGTAAAATGTTTTGACCACCATACCATTCCAGTTAAGTATTATACTGCATATACACTTAGAGGTTTATTTTAAGTTCAGAATTTCATGATTGGAATTACATACCAAGTACACTGCTCCCATAATATCCAGTCATGTTCTTGAGAGCAGAGACCTTGTGCTTCTTTGAGACAATGTACTTAAAGGACAATCAGGTCAAGTAAGGCCAATCTAGAAACATGGGCTGGAAAAGGCAACCCAATATGAGGAGAAGTTTCCTATGAGTAGCCCAAAGAATAGTTAGCCATTGTTGAGAAGAGATGTCCCTTGGTCTTGCAAACTTTATATGCCTCATACAGGGGAACGCCAGGGCCAAGAAGTGGGAGTGGGTGGGCAGGGGAGCAGGGTGGGGGAAGGGTATAGGGGACATTCGGGTTAGCATTTGAAATGAAAATGAAGAAAATATCTAATAAAATAAGTTAAAAAAGAATCATATCAAATGGAATTAGAAAAATAAAATCATTCTGAGTGATGAAAACCAAACCATGAAAGACAAACATAGAATGTACTTATTTATAAATGGAAACATCCAGTTATAAACTGCAAAGTAAAAGATAAACATGCTGCAATCCATAGATCCAGAGAGGCTAAGTAGCAACGAGGACTGAAGACAGGATGCAAGGATCTCCCTAGCAAGGAAATAGAAAATATTTTCTTTTCACACTGATATAGACTTCCCACAAGAACAGCAAGCTATGGAACCATAACATACATGTAGAGGACCCAAATCAGATCTCTACAGGCTCCCTGATCTCTGTGAGTCCCCATAAGTCCCAGTCAGTTGATTCTCTAGCCCATGTTTCCATGGTGTCCCTGACCTCTCCAGTTCCTATGATTCTTCTCTCTCTACTCTACAGACTTTCAGACCTCTGCTTATGTTTGGATGTAGGACTCTGCTTCTGCTTTTATCATTTGCTAGATGAAATCTCTCTGGTCTTGTTGATGATAATTATGATAGACTCCAGTCCCAGAACACTTTGTAAGCAGGACAAACTGCAAGTCAAAGCTTTTATAGCTAAGTTTGCATCCCAATCCCTCTGCTTGTAGCCATCTTACAAAAGATGGTCAGTTCTGGTCCCGATCCTCTCTTACTGATAATCTGCTAGCCATACATTCCATGCTGCTTTCATAGATTCTATGAAGTTTCTATTGCACTAGGTTTCCACCTCATTCCCAATATTCTCCCCCACCATTTTACCCTTTTATCCCAGTATATTCTCCCTCCCCTCAATATTATCACTTCTATTCTAAGCCCATTTCACCCTCAGTCTACTTGAAAAAGCTATTTTATCTCCCCTTAACAGAGATACTCTTACATTTCCTCCAAAAGCCCTCCTTTGTACTTAGCTTCTCTGGGTCTATGGATGACAGTGTGACCATCTTTTGCTTTACACCTAATATCCACTTAGAAATGAATAATATCAGAGTCTCAAGGTCTGAGCCAGAAGGAGAGCCATCTTTGCTCCGGTGCTCTGCTGAAGAAGCAACACAGCTTCTGGGAAGGATCCCGTTTCTGGTTCCAGTCATCACACACCTTTCCTGCCCGAGGAGGGGTGTCTGCCCAAGAGGAGTCTCCGGGCCTGAACCGGATACCTTTCTGGTTCCAGTCATCCAGCACCTTTCCCACCCGAGGAGGGGTGTCTGCCCGGGAGCAGTCTCAAGGCCGGAACCGGTAGGAGAGCCATCTTTGTACCTGTGCACTGCCAGGGAGAGGGCGGTCTGCAGAAGTGACACAGCTTCTGGGAGGGGTCCCATTTCTGGCTCCAGTCACCCAGCACCTTTCCTGCCTGAGGAGGGGTGTCCACTCGGGAGGAATCTCAAGGTCTGAGCCAGAAGGAGAGTCATCTTTGCTCCAGTGTTCTGCTGGAGAAGCAACACAGCTTCTGGGAAGGATCCCGTTTCTGGTTCCAGTCATTGTCACCTTTCCTGCCCAAGGAGGGGTGTCTGCCTAGGAGCAGTCTCAAGGCCGGAACCTGTAGGAGAGCCATCTTTGCACCTGTGCACTGCCAGGGAGAGGGCAGTCTGCAGAAGTGTCACAGCTTCTGGGAGGTGTCCCGTTTCGGGATCCAGTCACCTAGCACTTTTCCTGCCCGTGGAGTGGTGTCCACCCAGGAGGATTCTCAAGGCATGAGCTAGAAGGAGAGCCATCTTTGCTCCGGTTTACTTGGGCTCCAGTCTGCGCTAGCAAGAGTGTGCACCTCAGAAGCTACACAGCATCAGGACAAACAGAAGCAACCTAACTTCTGGGACAGACCCTGTTTCAGACTCCAGAAATTTGGGCACCTTCCTTGCCAGAGGG
>NW_018393338.1:0-970 GCF_900095145.1 Mus pahari
GGAGTACTCATTGCAAAGAAATGGGTTGTAAAACAGAGATTTCGTGAAAACACATGGCTAAATATATTGAAACAATGTCTCCTCTCCAGGCAGTTGCACACTAAAACATATAATCCAACTTGCATAAAAGTAAAGGTGAAGGAGAATGTTTTTGGCTTCTTGGAAAAAGGGACATCTGGGTAAATCGAGTGTATGTTACATGAATGGACCCCAAAAGTAGATTTATATTGGAGAAGGATCTCCCTCATAAAAGGATCCTAACCAAGATGAGCTACCCATGCCCTGGCACTAACAAACTCTCCCTATCCGAAGCACTTGACTTGTAGTGAAGCAGAGAGAAATCTCTACCTTTGGAAGGAGAAGTTGCCAAGAGGTATCCCCTGGGTCAAATGGGAGACTCCAGGAAAGAGTNCCTCAGAAACTGGTCAAGATGGGGTAAGCTGGTAAGCAGGTAGGCCATGGAAGTTCCCAGTGACATCACCAGTAGTCACTTCCCTGGACAATCTCTTGTATCCAGGGGAACCCTAGAATCTTCTGCGATGTCGCCAGTGTTGTGGTAACAAGAGCTGCCTGTGGGGTAGTCCTTCAGACCCTAATCAGATCCCAAGCAGGAAGGATGTCCATGCTCCTCAGGGTATTTTAGAGCGAGACTAGAATACACACAGAGACTAAACCAAGGCAGGAGGCTGGCTGGCCGTCATGGTGGGAAAGGGCAAGAAACACCTGGTCATGGAGATGGCACAGTGAGTCCTGGGCAAGGTTTGGGGCGCTACCTGGAGGATGTGGTCTTCAGTTGGTTGTTGCAGGAATGGGGATTATGATCTGGATCCTTCAGAATCCTCAATGGTAGAACCAGAGTCAAGAATGACTGATGATGGGCTGGTGAGATGGCTCAGTGGGTAAGAGCACCCGACTGCTCTTCCAAAGGTCCAGAGTTCAAATCCCAGCAACCACATGGTGGCTCATAACC
>NW_018393338.1:1781-2819 GCF_900095145.1 Mus pahari
GCTACAGTGTACTTACATATAATAAATAAATAAAAATCTGTTAAAAAAAAAAAAAAAGAATGACTGATGATTAGTTTTACAGACAGCCTGGTATTGACAAGCCTGCAGATGCTTTGCCGAGAGATCTTAATTTCCCCCTGAATGGCAAATTGTGCCAAGAGCCAGCTCTGTGAAAAAAGAAAAGTGTTTTTCTCAGGATAGTGTGTTGATGCACTTATTCCTGATAAAATTTCCTCTAGGTTACATGAGCATGTGATGCCAAGAACAGAGAAGAATATTACCCTGCTCATGAATCAAAGTCTCAGATATTTTGGTATTGAACACACATGATGTGGACTGATTCACAGTTTGGGGTTACTGTAGTAGGATATAAGATCTCAGCATGCTTTTTTTTTTTTTCATTTTTCGTGACAGAGTGTTTCTGTATAACATTTGCTGTTCTGGAACTCACTCTGTAGACCAGGCTGGCCTAGAACTCAGAAATGCACCTGCTTCTGCCTCTCAAATGCTGGTATTAAAGGCGTGCGCCACCACTGCCCAGCTTCATCACACATTTGAAGAAGCCTAGAAAGGATTTGGCTAGTGAGAGATGTTAGGTGCTGGTGTTTATGGTCAATCTTTTTTGTGCTAAGAGGTATGGACTATGTTGCCACATGTGAGGTGACAATGCCCTCCATTTATTCTTGCCTGGGGCAGCTTATGCATTTCAGGGCTGAGGGATTGCAATAGAGTGTCAGGCATATGTTTAGTGATGATGGTTGGGAACAAGGACCTAGCTGTAGAGCCCAGGTTGAAGATAGCTCTGCTGCTCTTTCAGGGATTTTTCATGTCTCTAGATTTTCCTCTTCCTCAGGCTTCTGTGTGGGACAAAGCATGGTTTCCCTTTCCCTCCCCTATTATCTCTATAAGTTTACTAGTGTTTATCTACCTACAGGGTCTGTGGGGGAGGAATCACCCCAACCCCCCACCATCAATGAGCAGGAGAAGAGACACCTGAGGTTGGAGAAGCTCAAAAGTGATCTCCAGAAGATAAAAAAT
>NW_018393338.1:2895-4704 GCF_900095145.1 Mus pahari
TACCACAGGAGGCCACAATGCCAGGCTGTCCAAATATCCAAATTCATTTTGCTGATTGGATTTTCGACATAGAACCTCAAGTTCTGATAGGAGTGAGATTGGGTCACAGGCACCTTTTATTCCTCCAAAAGTCATTCCTCTAAAAGTGGCATGAATCACAGTCTGGGGATGAAGGTAGTAATGTGTGAGCACTCATTCTGCCATTTAAGAAGTTTGCCCAGGGATTGGTTTGTGGAAGTTCCTAGGTACTGTGGTTTTTATCCAATCCTTTCTATAATTGACCTGGAGGTAATTTGGGTACAATTGGTCCTGTCAACAGCTAGAGGGGCTTGGTCCCACATACTGCCTCTCAGTATGACTGGACTGTCTGCAGTTCATCACTGCTTTTCTCAAAATTTGTTCATTATACTCTCAGATAAAGCCACATCATTGTATATATTTGGCATTCTGATTGAGTGTAAGTGTGTGTGTGGGGGGGTGTGGGTGTGTGTGTTAGAGAAAAAGTGAGAGAGACGGTGCAAATTTGCTTGTGTTTGTGCACGTCTGTTCTTCTCTGTGTGTTCCTGTGTGTGTAAATTAAGACCTAGAGAGTCAGTGTAAGGGAATATGTCCTTGCGTTTTGCCTGACTCAGTTTCCAGGCAATAACAGTTGAGGAAGCAAGGGAGGTTCATTTTGAGTAGCACAGGAATTGACTTCTGTGCTCACCTTGGATCCACATTGGAATGGCCTAGTGTGTGTTACAAAGACTTTTCCCTGTAGATATGATTATGTCCTTTGGGAATTTATGTAGCAAAAGAACCACAGGTGGAAAATTCCATGTCTAAACACAGAAGGAGTATCATGGAGATTTAAGGTGGAATCAGGCCTGTGACACAGATTCCTGGAAAGTTCTGGGAGAGCTAGTCTATTCTTTCAAAGCTCTTCAGGAAGCTGAAGCAAGTCAGCTGAAGAGTAACAAGTTCAATAATCACCAAGTGGAACTGGTAACAAGGAGCTAGGTCTTGGCATATATGGGTTGGGGTAGTGCACAATTCATCTTGAATTGAAATGATCCTTGTACCTTAGTTCATGGGATTATTTGTTCATTGGGCCATGCCCTCCCACAGGATCAACTTTGAGACATTCATGCTTGAGATGCAACATGACCAGGTGATTACTGACCTGAAGAGAATGCCCCAGGATGTCAGTGAGGCCTTGGACAAGATCAAGGAGTTGACTAAATAAAATCAGTTCTACTAGTGAGTGACTAACAGGGTCATGACCCAAGAATTAGGCACAGGATTTGTCTGCCCATCCTTGTCTTTAAACTAAAGTGAGGGCTCAGGTTCCGTACTGTTGGTCTCTAAACAGGAAGCCTGCCTCCTCCAAACAAGGCACTAAGATTTTAACATCTTGGACTCCTTTAGACCAAGTGTAAAGAGTCTGTGAGCCCCTCAAGTCATTGTCCTTTCCAACTAAGCATCCTTGAGATCAAAAAGGTTTATACCATGATGGAGATATCAATCAACCTAGAGCTTCTTTGGCTCTGAAAGTAGATTCACATCGAGGTGTCCATGAGAAACATAGAAAGACTGTGTGTTGCTTGGGTCTCTTCTCTCCTAGAGAAGTTTAGCCCTATACACACATGTGGTTTTTTAATACCATGGACATGTAATCACACGTGGACCCCATGTTCTTTTCTGAGAGATACATGAGTCCCTGTTGTTGTCAGGGTTTTCAGCAGTACCTTCGGTCTTCTGGAATGTGCCTGTCCTCTGGATTTGACCTCCCTCTATGTAATGCTCCATGGCCAATCTGGATAGTAGTCT
>NW_018393338.1:5384-7314 GCF_900095145.1 Mus pahari
TCCTAGGACTGAAGTGCACACCACAATTTTATTGCTTTATAATTAAAGTCTTCAGTAAAAAACAGAAATTTATACAATATACATAATTTAAAAATACGAATTACACATCTTTGCCTTTCTTGTACTAAATTAACCCCCTAGAAATTCATGGTATGTCTTACTGGCTTCACCAAGAGGATACATGGAATCCTGTACTGCAACACACTCCTGACATTATTTTGCTTGGTATATCAAGGGCGTGGTTTTGCTTCAATAAAGATTCACACTCATAGTTTTTCAGAGTTCTGCATTTCAGAACATCGTTGCATCTCCATTCACTAGCCTCTTTTTGACTGACATTAGAGAAGTAGCCAAGGTAGGTTTAGAGAGCAGAATACATTTCAAATTCCACCTTTGCTGGAGGACGTTCTTGCAACTCTCCTTTTTAGGACCTTGAATCCTGTGTGGACCAGCTGGTCTGTGCAGAATTTATACCACACTTGTAGGATCAGCAAGTACCTAAATGGAAAAGGTTCCTGATGAGGAAATGAGTGCATGCCAGTGCAGAACAACCTGGTTTAATCTAATAGTCTTTAACACATCAAAGGTAACACTAGTTCCTCAAGTGAAAGGAAATGTGTTGAAATATAGCAGTGTTTTCATTGGTGTGTGTGTGTGTAAGTGTATGTGTGTGTGTGTGTGTGTGTGTGTGTGTGTGTGTGTCTGTGTGTGTGTCTGTGCTTTTCCCAAGGGCTGTTTGAGCATCTGTGTTTAGAATTTGTGTAATAGTAGGTGGTTTTTGTAAGTTCTTTTTTTATACAAGTGTGTATGCCTATATTCTTTTAGTGTATGTGTGTGCATTTGTGTGTTTGAAGGGATGCAGTTGTGTGTCTCTGTACATATATGTATACAATTGTATCTATATATTCATATATGCACTTATTCAGTAAACAACTTAAATGGAAATAGAGGAAATCTTTAATGAGGAAAGTACTCAGGCAGTTCATATTGCATTGGAAAAACATCAAATACAGTAGTCCATCATCATGCCTGTCCACCTCGCTCACAAGAAGTAAAGAAGACAAAAAAAATGGTGTAAAGTCAGATTTTCAAGAGTTTTTAGAGGGCAAAAAAATTAACTGTACTAAAATCCTTTGTAGAAAAACAAAGGACGGAGGCTGCTAGGTCAACTCCATGTGGCTGAGAGTCAAAAAGGCTGGCTAAGACATTGGGATCCTTCTCTGCACTTGGTGAATCGTGACTGCCCACTGGAACATCAGGGGACTTGTTGTATCTTCTCAGCATCTTAGTTTGTTTTCCTCCTTGCCTGCTACCATTTTCTTTCCAACTTTGCCTATGCTTCACTCAGTTGTCCTTGGTTTGGAATTTATCTAGGGAGTTATTTTTTGAACGATTGAGTTGCTTGGTATTGAGAATGTTCCAAGCCAAAGTGCCTACCTATGGTAAAATGCAAGAACAGGGCTGCCTCAGACAGCCCCTTAGGCTCATGATATTCTAAAGAACAAAACCGGGTCTGTCTATAAGCTTCTGTAACTACTCTTATTCAAAATCATTCACTCTGTGTTAAAATCATCCTCAAGGAGGTTTGGGAGAAATGAGGACACCCAGACAATGCTGGTGGTGTCAAATCGGGTAGCCCTTGAGATGCCATGTACAACTCTTCAATCATTGTACAGCAGTGTGCAGGGAACTGGCAATTCCAGAATAAGAAACAAGTGTCCACAGAGAAACTAGGGCACATCATCGTTTGAGAGATATTCCTCATCACAGCACTCACCTAGAAACTGTACATAAATCCATCAGTCAAGCAGTGAAAATTACACTGTAGTCCAGCCCTTCCATGGAGTATTGCCTAGTGAAATAACACATGCAACCGTTTGGCTGTGAACTATTCAGACTTATTTTGCTCAAAACATCCCTGGCAGAATCT
>NW_018393338.1:9682-13426 GCF_900095145.1 Mus pahari
GATCCCAATGTCAGGAAGAAAAAAGATACATGCTCTCCCTTTATAGTCAAGAACATAGCTACAGTTATAATGTACTATTTTGTGGATGATCATATTGAACAAACAAATTAGAAACACAACAGTATTTCTATTATGCATCCCAGGAAATAAAAATATTCACTTGGAGTAATTAATGTCTTCTGTATTATAAATAAAGTGGTTTGAATAAAAATGACTTTCAAAGGTCACTTCATAATTGAATGATTGATACCTAGTTCATAGGACTGTTGTAGAAAGGACTAATAGAGAGGGCATTGTTGGAAGAGTTGTGACACTGGAGGTTGGCATTGAGGTTTCAAAAGCTCATGACTGTCACTGTCTCTGTCTCTCTGTCTCTGTTTCTCTCACTGTTTCTCTCTGTCCTTATGTCTGAGACTACTCTCTCTATGTCTGTGTCTCTGTCTCTGTCTTTATCTCTGTCTCTGTCTCTGTCTTACTGTCTTACTGTCTGATTGTCTGTCAGTCTGTCTGTCTGTCTGTCTTTCTGTCTGTCTCTATCTTTCTCTTTCCTCTGCATCCACCATATGGATCAGATTCAAGTACATCTACACCTCTAGTGCCATGCCTGCCTGCCTGCCTGCTGCCATGTTCCCCATCTTGAAAATCCTGGATCACCCTTTGATATTGTTAGCCAGCCAGTATTGAATATTTTCTTTAAAAGTCATCCTTGTCAAGGTGTGTTCTAGCAATAAAATAGTGAATAAGAAAGCAAAAGAAACTCTTAATCAATTGAAAGATCACCTACAGGATGGGAGAGGATCTTCACCAAGTGTACATGTTACAGAGAGTTAATTTCTAGACTATCGGATAGTGTTAAAAACTAAACCCCTGGAAACCTGCCAGTTAAACATTTAAACAATTTAAATTTAAACATTTCAAAATATTCTATGGCTGTACATGGTAGTGCACACATGTAATCCCAGCAGTCAGAAGGCAGAGGCAAGAAGAAATGCATGAGCCTCTGGACATCCTGGTCTACACACTAGATTCTGGGACAGCATGGATATGTAGAGAGTCGAACTCTCAAACACACTCCCTTCTAATATTCGGTCGAACAGAACAGAATCTTCAAAAGAACAGAAAGAAATGAATCATAGATATGTTTTAAATGTTCAATATACTAAAACCTCAGAAAATGCAAATTAAAAAAGTTTTAACATTGTATCTTACTAGAGTCTGAATGGCTATTATCAATAGACTAAAGGACCACAACTGTTGGCATGGGTGTGGGGTAAGAGAACATGTATTCACATGTATAGTAATTATGGAAATCAGGAGAAATGTTCTGAAAAACATTGCTGGAGACAGACCTTCATTGTGAAACACCTGCATTATTTGTGGTGGTTTGAATGAAAAGAATCCTTATAGACTCATAGATTTGAATACTTGGACTACAGTGTGTAGCACTGTTTGATAGTATTCAGATCTGTTGACTTGTTGTGTGGGTGCATTTAAAGTTTTAAAAGCCCAGCTCAGGGCCAGTATTTGTGCCTCCTGCAGATCCAGACATAGAACTCTTAGCTATTTCTCCAGCACCATGTCTGCCTCTTTGTTGCCATGATTCTGCCAACACAAAAATGTACTAAACTGAAATGGTAAGCAGGCCCCATTTAAATGCTCCCATTAAAAGGACCTATCATGTTCTTGGTGTCTCTTTCTAGCAATAGAACACTAAGACACTATTCTGGGCCATATAGCCAAAGACAATATCCTAAGACAGAAACCTGAAAGAGATCATGTTCCTTGCTGCTTTATTCACAATAGCCAGGACATCAACACAACCCAGATGTAATATAAATGATGAAAGGATAATAAATATATGGTTCATATACACAATGAGAATGAGCTGTGACCATATAAATGAAATTTACAGGTAAATTGATGGAGACATAATTAATCTTTCTGAGTGATATAATCCAGACAAAAAAAGACAAAAACAATATGATGTGTCTTATGTAAATCACAACATTGAATCTCTAGAGATGTGTATATAAATTAGAGTATCCATAGAAGGTAATGCACTAGTATTGGGTTATAGCAGGATATTTCCAGAAAATGATAGGACACATATTTTGTGAAGGTGAAAAGGGAAAACAGTAGGACAGAGTGAGATAAATGTCTTGAGGGATTGTAGAGGAGTGTGGTGGTTTGAATATGCTTGATCATGGGAGTGGTACTTTTCAGAGTTATGGCCTTGTTAGAGTAAGAGTTTGGCCATGTTGTTAACAGTGTGTCAGTGTAGAGAGTGGGCTCCTCCTAACCACCAGTAAGACAGTCTTGTGAGTGCCTTCCAAATAAGATATGGAGCTCTTAGCATCTTCTCCAATGTGATGTCTGCCTAGATGCTGCCATGCTTCCTGACTTGATGTTAATGGACTGAACCTCAGAAGCTGTAAGCCAGTCTCAATGAAAAGTAGCCTTAGTCCTGGTATCTGCTCATATCAGAAAATCCATACTGAGACCTGGGACAGTAATCTCAAATGTCTGGAATTCAGTGAAGTTGAGTGGGTTGGAAGTCCCAGACCCAGAGTAGATGGCAAAAGAGTCACCTGCTTCCTACCAGTCCTCTTTCATAGGACCAACATCTCTAAATAGGAAAATGTCTGGTGGTCATTTAGAAAAGTATAGGGTCCTCCCTGTTAATGAGGTACCTACAAGATGGTATGATTCAGTCAATAACCTTGCCTTCCTGGACATTCCTTCCTCAGAAGTTATTTAATTTCTACTCTAACTTTAAGAGGTGTTATGCTTTCATTTCCATGAAAAATAATCAATAAACAGTTTAGAACCAAGGACTGTCTCTCTCATCAAAGCAACTGTGGGGTACATGGAGAAAAAGACTATGCCTACAGAGCCTTGCCATCTAAGTCTCCAACAGAAGGCCCCTCAATACTCCTGGATGAGCCACCTCTGAGATAACCCAGAATTCCCCATTCCCCTATTTCAGGGTGTGTCCTCTGCCTGCTCAACTCCTCCATTCTCAGCTCCTCTATGACTTCTAGCAGTGCCTGCATGTTCAACATTCTGAGAACCCCTTGTCCTGGTTTCCTTGGAGGCCAGAAGGATCAAACCTGCTGTGAACTTCCTGCAACCCAGCACTGTCTGGATGTCCAGGATTTTGGAGTCCCTGTCCCCAGAACCCTTAATGTAGGCCCATGGATTTCAGAACCTCCATTCTCGACTCTTTCTTGTGGTTTCCATCGTCAAGTGGACTCCAAGGAGTAAGGGAAGTGCAGCTTCCACCTCCCATGCCCAAGGCTACATTCTTATACCCCCTAAGTATTGTATCTGCATTTCCATCCAGGTCAATACCAGACAGTGGGCTTAGGAAGAATACAGTCTACCATGTCTGCATTTGTCTGCATTTGGTCTACCCAGAAGATCTTCCAACTGGTAATAAGGACACATACTCCACTAAGTTTATAGCAGCCTTATTTATAATAGCCAGAAGCTGGAAAGAACCCAGATGTCCCTCAATAGAGGAATGGATACAGAAAATATGGTACATTGAACAGTGGAGTACTACTCAGCTTTTAAAAACAACGACTTCATGAAATTCAAAGACCAATGGTTGGAAGGTGAAATATCATCCTGAGCGTGGTATCCCAGTCACAAAAGGACACACATGGTATGCAGTCAATGATAAGTGGATATTAGTCAAAAATGCATGGAATGCCCATTATACAACTCACAGACCATATGAAA
>NW_018393338.1:13855-15264 GCF_900095145.1 Mus pahari
CATAGGTGGATGACCTTTTTTTCTGCCTTTCCCGTAACACAGTGTAATAATGAGAGATAACATTTGAATCAAGTTTGGATTATGGGTAATCAGGAGTTGTTTCAGTGTATCAGTATATATCAGTGGTTCTCAACCTTCCTAATGCTGTAACACTTTTATGTAGTCTCTCATGTTCTGGTGGTGCTCCCCACCCACCATACCATATAAATATTGTGATGCTAATTTTTACCTGTAACTTTTGGTATTGCTGTCTCTTGAAATGCTATGCAGGCAGCCAAACATGAGACTGAATAAGGGGACCCAGATTGTGAAGTTAGGGCAAGGAGTGAAGGAGCAGAAGGGTTTTGCAACCCCATAAGGAGAACAACAAAATCAATCAACCAGAGACCCCCTCCCCAATCTCACAGGCACTAAACCACCAACCACATAGTACACATGGGGGCATCCATAGTTCCAGCTGGATATGTAGCAGAGGACTGCCTTATCTGACATCAGTGGGAGGGAAGACCCTTAGTCCTGTACAGGATTGATGGTCCAGGGATGGGGAATTCTAGGGCACTAAGGCAGGAGTGGGAAGGAGGAGGTAAAGGTGCACCCTCATACATAGAGACAGCGGGTGAAGTGGAGGAGATGGGTGTTTTGGAGGGGAAACTGAGAAGGAGGTTAATAGTTGGAATGTAAATCAATAAGAAAACCAATAAAGAAAAAAATATTAAAAAATCAAAAATGGAGGCAACCCTGGAGAAGGACAACCTACAAAAGAGATCAGGAGCTACAGATGCGAACCTCACTAACAGAGCATAGAAAAGAGAATTGCAGGCAAAGGAAATACCATAGATGATATTAAAAAGTGACTCAAAGAAAATGCAATCAGTAAAAAACTCCTAACTCAATCTTTTCAGAAAATTCAGGAGACAATGTAAAGACCAAACCTAAGAATAATAGAATGAGAAAAGGGTGAGGTTTAACAGTCCAAAGGCCCAGAAAACATCTTCAACAAAATTATAGAAAAAAAGAAGTCCTTAACCTAAAGATAGAGATGGTCATAAATTTCCAAGCAATCTACAACACACCAAAGTGATTGGACCAGTACAGAAAATTATCCTGTCATATATTAATCAAACGTATAAATATACAGAAAAAAGAAAGAAAATATTGCAAGCTCTAAGGCAAAAAAAAGTCAAGTAACATAAAATGGAAGACCTATGAGAAGTACATCAGACTTCTCACCAGAGATGATAAAATCTAGAGTACCCTGATAAATGTCATGTAGACTCTAAGAGAATACAAATGCCAGCCCTGGCTACTATACCCTGTAAAACTCTTTATCACCATTGGTAGAGAAACTAAGATATTCTGTGACAAAACCTAATTTAAGCAGTATCTTTCCATTAATCCAGCACTACAGA
>NW_018393339.1:0-48960 GCF_900095145.1 Mus pahari
ATGTTGGCTTTCTATTATTTATGCTTTTATTGAAGATCTGCCTTAATCCGTGGTTATCTGATAGAATGCATGGGATAATTTCTATATTTTTGTATCTCTTAAGACCTGTTTTGTGACCGATTATATGGTCAATTTTGGGGGAAGTAGCATGAGGTGCTGAGAAGAAGATATATCCTTTTGTTTTAGGATAAAATGATCTGTAAATCCATTTGTTTCATAACTTCTGTTAGTGTCCATGTGTCTCTGTTTAGTTTGTTTCCAGAATCTGTCCATTGGTGAAAATGGGGTGTTGAAGTCTCCTGCTATTTTTGTGTGAGGTGCAATGTGTGCTTTGAGCTTTACTAAAGTTTCTTTAATGAATGTGGCTGCCCTTGCATTTGGANCATAGACATTTAGAATTGAGAATTCATCTTGGTAGATTTTACCTTTGATATATCTGAAGTGCCTCTCCTTGTCTTTTTTGATAACTGTGGGTTGGAAGTCAATTTTATTTGAAATTAGAATGGCTACTCTGGCTTGTTTCTTCAGACCATTTGCCTTTAAAATGGTTTTCCAGCCTTTTACTCTGAGGTTTTGTCTGTCTTTGTCCCTGAGGTGGGTTTCCTATAGCAGCAAAATGTTGGGTCCTGTTTGTGTAGGCAGTCTATTAGTCTATATCTTTTTATTGGGGAATTGATTCCATTAATGTTAAGAGAAATCAAAGAAAAGTGATTGTTACTTGTCATTTTTGTTGTTAAAGTTGGCATTCTGTATTTGTCGCTGTCTTCTTTTAGTTTTGTTGAAGGATTACTCTTACTTTTTCTAGGGTATAATTCCATTTTTGTGTTGGTGTTTTCTCTTTATTATCCTTTGAAAGGCTGGATTCATGCAAATATATTGGGTGAATTAGGTTTTGTCATTGAATATTTTTGTTTCTCCATCTATGGTAATTGAGAGTTTTGTTGGGTATAGTAGCCTGGGCTGGCATTTGTATTCTCTTAGTGTCTGTAAAACATCTGTCCAGGAGCTTCTGCCTTTCATAGTCTCTGGCAAGAAATTTGGAATAATTCTAATATGCCTGCCTTTATATGTTACTTGACCATTTTCCCTTACTGTTTTTAATGTTCTGTCTTTATTTAATACACTTGTTGTTTTGATTATTATGTGTCAGGAGGAATTTCTTTTCTATTCCAGTCTATTTGGAGTTCTGTAGACTTCTTGTATGTTCATGGTCATCTCTTTCTTTAGGTTGGGGACGTTTTCTTCTATAATTTTGTTGAAGATATTTGCTGGCCCTTTAAGTTGAAAATCTTCATTATCATCTACTCCTATTACCTGTAGGTTTGGTCTTCTCAATAGTGTCCTGGATTCCCTGGAAGTTTTGAGTTACAATCTTTTTGCATTTTGCATTTTCTTTAATTGTNGTGCCCATGTTCCCTATGGAATCTTCTGCACCTGAGTTTCTCTCTTCCATCTCTTGTACTCTGTTGCTGATGTTCACATCTATGATTCCTGATTTCTTTCCTAGTGTTTCTATCTCTTTTGGGTTTTCTTCATTGTTTCTACTTCCATTTTTAGATCTTGGCTGGTTTTGTTCAATTATATCCTCTGTTTGGTTGTGTTTTCCTGTACTTCTTTAATGGATTTTGTGTTTCTTCCTTAAGGACTTCTACCTGTTTACCAGTGTTCTCCTGTAATTCCTTGAGGGATTTTTGTGTTCTTGGTTTCTGTTAGTGGGATTCTTACATTTCCCTTTCACCATTTGGAAATCTCTGGTGTTAATGTTCAAGCTGTCTCTGGCTGGAGCTTGATCCTCCTGTGATTCTCTTAGCCTCTTTCAGCACTCCCAGGAGTCCAACTTTCACCTGAGTTCCATTGGTCAGAGCACTCTCTGCAGGCAAGCTTTCCTCTTGCAGAGCAGTTGTCCACATGTCTGGAGCTCTGATCCACCTTCTGAGTCCTGGGGTCAGAGCCCTCCCTGTAGTCCAACTCTCCTCTGGCAGGGGTCTGGGTCTCATCTCTGTGTCCAGTGATCCCGAGGTGATCCTAGGTCCTGTGGCATGGAGGGTGCTCTAGGGCTCCTGGTGCCCTCCGATGGGTTCAGAAGGAAGATGGAGGGGGTGGCCCCAACCAGAATGGATCCAATCCTCTGGTCGGGTGGGGTTCCTTTGTCCCTGTTCCTGTTGGCACAAGACCTCTCCCTCCAGTCCCCCCCCCGTGATTTTCTGGAGCTGATGCTGAGTTCCACTCATCCTTGATCCCAAGGTGATCCCGAGGTCTTGAGGCATGGAGAGTACTCTGGAGGCCTCAGTGGCCTCTGCTGTCTTCTGAGGTGATGCTTTCTACAGGTATCACTTGATTGGCATGCCCACTATTATGCACAAAATTGCTTTAACAATATTTGTCTTGGTGAAACAGCCTAAAAGTAGAAGTTTATTTTTTAAGTTATTTATCTATTCATTTATTCATTCATTTATATGTGTCTGTGCATGTGCACATGTGTGTGTATTTGTGTGTGTGTGTGTGTGTGTGTGTGTGTGTGTGTGTGTGTGTGTGCTGTATCCATAGTGGTTTGGTACCTCCAACTTTAAGAGATTAAGGAGTTGTGATTGTTGGGAAATTCTCTATGTTGTATCACCCCAGTCTTTAAAGAAATGCGGGGTGAATTTGTTTACACTCTCTGAGAACCTGGAGTCTTCTGGGAGCAGTGGAGTTATGCTGCCAGACACAATATGAAAAGAAGGGCTGCTTGTTCTGTGCAGGCTGTGGGCATGCTGCCACATTCTTTGTGAGTACACATGTGTGGGCGTCCTGTTGTGTCTAGAAGACCTTGTTGCCCTGGTTTCGTCTCCAAAGTCTCCTGCAATATTTCTGTCTCCTATTTCATCAACTTCCCTTAGTCGTAAGGGGAGATGTTTGATGGAGACCTCCAATTTAGTACTGAGCGTTCCAAGGTCTAACACTCTCTGCACATTGTTCTGTTGTGGGTTTCTGTATTTGTTTCCACCCACTGCAAGGAAAAAACCTCTCTGATGATGGCTGAGGAACATTCTAACCTATGGGTATTACAGAATGCCTTTAGGAATCATTATATTGTTATGTTCCTTTAGAAGAATAGTATTTTGTTTTTCCATAGGTCCATGGCTTATCTAGTTTCAAAATTTTGACCCCCAGTCATAGGTCACATCTCATAGTGTGGGAGCTAAATCCAATCAAATAGTACTTGGTTACTTCCAGATAATTTGTGTTACTATTGCACAAGTGTATCATGCTGTCAGGTTACCATTGTAGAATACAAAGTTCATACCTGGGTTTATGTTTATTTCTTTCCTCTGGTAGTGCTCAGAGTATTTTTGAGTGAACATGAACACTAGTCAGTATGGATGAAGGATCTAGGTAGTCACTGGCTCTGCTTATCCACATTCAGTGAGTCATGTAATTGTCTTCAACAATACAGTCCTATCATCAGTCTCTGTAAAGCAATCAATAACCATAGCAATAACCTTGATTGCTTGGAGGGTTTCCATGAGTACTCAGAGCCAACAACTTAATTATATGCAACCCATTCCAGGCACTAGTTAGTGCCATTTTTAAAATCCTATTTATTTTTCACCAAGGCATGAAGATTGTGGGTGTATGCAAGTTCTAAGTTAATTCTCTGTACAGGTATGAAAAGCTTCTCTCCAGCTGAAATGCACACATCATAAACAGCAAATATTGGTATCTTCCCCAACTTTCTTCTCTATGAGGTTTAGTGTCTCTGGTTTTATGTGGAGTTCTTTGATCCACTTAGATTTGAGCTTTCTACAAGGAGATAAGAATAGATCAATTCACATTCTTCTACATGATAACTGCCAGTTGATCCAGTGCCATTTGTTGAAGATGCTGTCTTCTTTCCACTGGATGGTCAAAAATCACATGACCAGAGTTGTGTGAGTTCATTTATGGGTCTTTAATTCTATTGCATTGATCTATCTGTCTGTTGCTGTACCAGTACCATGTAGTTTTTAATCATAATTGCTCTGAAGTACAGTTTGAAGTCAGGGATGGTGATTCCACCAGAAGTTCTTTTATTGTTGAGAATAGTTTGTGCTATTCTAGGTTTTATGTTATTCCAGATGAATTTGCAAATTACCCCACTTGGGGATCTATCCCATAAACAATCACCAAACCCAGACACTATGGCAGATGCTAACTGAGAGGAGCCTGATCTAACTGTCTACTGAAGGCCTTTGCCAGTGCCTGGCAAATACAGAAATGGATGCTCACAATCATTCATTGGACAGAGCACAAGGTCCCCAATGAAGGAGCTAGAGAAAGTACCCAAGGAGCTGAAGGGGTTTGCAGCTCCATAGGAAGAACAACAATATGAACTAACCAGTACCCCCGAGTGCCTTGGAACTAAACCACCAATCAAAGAAAGAACATGGTGGGACATGAGGCTCTAGCTGTATATGTAGCTGAGGATGTCCTAGTCAGTCATCAATGGGAGGAGAGGTCCCAGGTCCTGTTAAGGTTCTATCCCCACTATAGGGGAAGGCCAGAACTGGTAATGGGAGTGGGTAGATTGGGGAGCAGGGGAAGACGGAAGAGGATAGGCTTTTATCGGAGGGGAAACTAGGAAAAGGGATAACATTTGAAATGTAAATAAAGAATATATCTAATAAAAAATAGCTAGTTCACCTGATTTTCAATAACTCATTAGTCAATTGATTTTTTCATTTTTAGGCATATATGAGGGGAGCTCTGAGAGCACAGAGAGTGTACCTTCTTGGTGGTTAATGGGAGGTGACTATGGGACTGTTGTCATGGACTTGATCATGGATTATGTGAGAACCTGGCACTGCACCATTGCTACAGCTCTAGGAGATGTTGGCTTTGGGTTCTGTTCTTAGTTCCTTTGTGCAGGAAATCAGTATCTTTTCTCAATATATTGAAACTTTGAGTCTCTTTATGTGAAGGGCTATTTACCTGGTTTTAGGCTCCAGCTTTCATAAGTTTAAAAACAAAACAAAACTCATATCTAAATTGAGGAGTGACTAATCCCTTAAATCTGATGTTGAGGAGAAAAACAACAACAACAACAACAACAAAACTCTTTTGTAATTTTTCTTCAATCATGTAGGGGCTTCTCCTTCTCCTTAGGCAAGTATGTAGTCAGATAAATATATCCCATCTTCTTGTATAAGGAGGGAGGGCTTGTCATTTCTCTTAGTGGGTATTTTGGAATGGGCTGTTCCTGGAATGCACACAACCAGAATCTTGCAGAACTGGCCATTAGTTAAGGTTTGGGAACATTGTATCAGGCAGATGCTTTTTCAGGGACAGGATCAGGTAGTCTTGTGACTGCATCCTCATGGCTGTTGGACACAAATGCCTTTGCAGGACTGTGTGGATTTCACATAGGGGCTATGCAGAACCCCCATGATGAGATCAAAACCCGTGAAGAAATCAATCATAAAATGGTGGTTCTTTGAAAGCCAAACTAAGCAAATGTAAGAGAGAGAAGACCTACACAAATTAATAAAAGTATAGATTGAAAAAGAGAGATTACAACAGATTTCAATGAAATACAGAAGATCACTGTTTTTCATTTTCATAGTGACTTTTCAAGGTTTGTTTTCTTTCAGAGGGTTGTGAATGGGGTTGTTCCTATAACTTAGTTTCTATGATATATATGTTTCTATGATTATATGATCTCATACTCTATCTGTCTATCTATCTATCTATCTATCTATCTATCTATCTATCTATCTATCTATGATGTTCTACTAGAACATAGGACAACTACTTTTATTTTTATGTTCTTTCAGTTTATGTGTTTCTCAGATCTAATAGTTTTTTTGTGTAGTCTCTAGTGTCTGTCATATATAAAATTATATCTGTAAGTTAGGTACTCTGATTTTTCCCTTTCTATTCATTACCCCTTTATTTCTTTTTCTTTCCTTATTACTCTAGTTAGGAGTTTAAACATCACATTGAATAAGTGTGGAAAAAGTGGAAATACTTTTCTTCTTGATTTTAGTGAGACTTCTTTGAGTGTTTTTTTCTCATTTAGCAAAATATTGCGTATAGTTTTTTCATAGTGTCAATTATTTAAGAATATTTTCCTTATAATCTCCTCATGTGCTTTATCATGGAGGGATGCTAGATATTGTCTAAGGCCTTTTATGCATTAATTGGGATATTATGACATCTGCCCATAAATCAATTTGTGTAGTGGATTACATTTATTGATTTATGTGAGTTAAACTATCCTTGCATCTTTCAAAAGTAGCCAAGTTTATCATGGTAAATGATCTTTTTGATGTTTTATTTATTTTTTTGATAACCAGTTTTTGAATGCTTCATTGGGAATGTTTTTATCAATATCAGGCAGACTGGTTAATTATTTCTTTTTCACTGAGTCTTTTTTCTGTTTTTGTTATCAAGATAACAGTAGCTTCATTTAAAAGAATTTGATAATAGTCTTTTCTGTTGTATTCTATAGAATTTTTTTGAGAAGCATTAGTATTAGTTCTTCCTTAAAAGAATGTCAAAATTCAACAGGGAATTTATCTGGTTCTGAACTATTTTAAGCTGAAAACTAAAAATAAAAATAAATTTCTCAAGCTTACTGCTCATTAGTTGCCTGTTAGAATTTTTTCTCATGATGGTTTAATTTCTTTTAGTGTGCTTGTTTTTTATATTGGATATTTTATTTATTTACATTTCAAATGTTATTCTCTTTCCTGGTTTCCCCTCTGCAAACCCCCTGTCCCATTCCCTGTTCCCCCACTTCTATGAGGGTGCTTCCCCGCTCACCCACTCATCCCAACCTTCCTGCCCTGGCATTCCCTTACATTTCGGCATCAAGCCATCACAGGACTAAGGGTCTCTCCTCCCACTGATGTCAGATAAAACTACTTTCTGCTACATATGCAGCAGGAGCCACGGGTCCATCGATGTGTACTCTTTGGTCAGTGGTTTAGTCCCTGGTAGCTCTGGTTCTGGTTGGTTGATATTTTAGTTCTTCCTATGGGATTGCAAACCCCTTCAGCTCCTTCAGTCCTTTCTCTAACTCCTCCATTGGTGTCCCTGTGCAGAGTGCAGTGGTTGGCTGCAAGCATCCACTTCTGTATTTGTGAGGTCTGGCAGAGACTCTCAGGAGACAACTATATCAGCAAGCACTTCTTGGCATCTGCAATAGTGTCTGGGATTGGTTTCTGTGTATGGGATGGATCCACAGGTGGGACAGTCTCTGGATGACCTTTCTTTCAGGCTCTTGCCCACACTTTGTCCATATATATTCCTTCTTTTTATTTAATCTATTTTTTTATACTGCAAATTTTATTCCCTCCTGGTCCACCCTCCAACTCTTCCACATCCCATATGTCCTCCTTGTCCCCCTGTTTCCACAAGGATGTTCCCACCCCCATCCCCACCCCCCAACCCACCAGACCTCTAAACTCCCCAGGGCCTCCAGTCTCTTGAGGGTTAGGTGCATCTTCTCTGAATGAATCCAAATCCAGCAATCCTCTGCTATAAATGTGTTGGGGGCCTCATATCAGCTGGTATATGCTGACTGGTTAGTGGTCCAGTGTCTGAGAGATCTTGGGAGTCCAGATTAATTGAGACTGCTGGTCTTTCTGCAGAATCACCCTTCATAGTTTTTTTCAACCTTCTCTAATTCAACAACAGGGGTCAGATGCTTCTGTCCATTGGTTGGGTGCAAACATCTGTATTCTGACTCAGCTTCTTGTTGGCTCTTTCAGAGGGCAGTCATGATAAGTCCCTTTTTGTGAGCATTCTATAGCCTCAGTAAGTGTCAGGTCTTGGGATTTCTCCTTGAGCTTGATCCCTTTTTGGTCCTCTTGCTGGACCTTCTTTCCTCAGGCTCCTCTCCATTCCCATCCCTGCAGTTTTTTCAGACAGGAACATTTATAAATACATAAATAAATAGTCAGAGTATTGACTATTTTTGTAGGTTGTATGCACCTAGAAATTAATACTTTTTTTAAATTTTTTGGTTTATTAAAATAGATGTTTTTAAGGTATGTGTTAATTTTTAATAGCTATGGTAATGCATCATTCTTTTATCTCTAATTTATGAATTTTGATATTCTCTCTTTCTCATTTGGTTAGTTTGACCCAGAATTTATGAACTTAATTTCCTCTTAAGATTGTTTTTCTATTCAGTTTACAAATATTTTATTGAGAATTTCTGTGGTGTATGCTCATCAGTAAGACTGGCCTATAACTATCTAGTTTTTTTTGAGGAGTCTTTATTTGGCTTGGGTATCTGGGTAGTACTGTCATAGATCTTCCTTTTTATGTGCTATTGCTTCTCTCCTGCCATTTTAAATATACTTTCTTGTCCTGAATATTTAGTAGATTAACTATAACATAATAATGGGAAACTCTGTCTTGGTCTTGTCTTTTTAGTGTTCT
Source organism: Mus pahari (assembly GCF_900095145.1). Classification (NCBI taxonomy): domain Eukaryota; kingdom Metazoa; phylum Chordata; class Mammalia; order Rodentia; family Muridae; genus Mus; species Mus pahari. The sequence continues at coordinate 8,410 of NW_018393339.1, forward strand.
CTGCATCAGGATTGATACTACTTTTAAGATGACATTTAAAAGACCATTTACCATTACCAAGTTGGCTTTATTTTAGATGTGAAGGGATGCCTAAACATACATAAATCAATAAATGTAATTAGCCACATAATGGATTCAAGTACAAAAATCAAATAATTGTTTCAATTGTTATGTAAAAGGCCTTTATAAATAACAAAGACAAACATAATAAGAATAAAGTTAGGGAAACACTTTCATTCAAAATAGCTTTTAAGGCACATTCTCTCACACTGAAGCCAAATATGGCAGCTCAGTGATGAGAACTGGAATGGGGGAAGGATCTGTGTGAGAGGGTACTTGAAGCAAGGGGTGCTAACCTTGAGATATAATGCAAATAAATAAGTAAATTGATAGTAATAAAAATAATAACACATAGTATTTTAAAAAAAGGATTAGAATAAACATAACCATGGATGTGAAAGACCTATACTTTAATATACTGTAAATACTTTAAAATACTGTGATAGAACCTTGAGGAAGGGATATGATATAAAAGACCCATTTATGGCTGAGCATCCCATGGGCACTTATTTTCTATAGTCAGACCAATTGTGAGTTTTGGCATTAACCACCATGCACTAAAAATGTTTCTTAAATGAGGCAAGCTTTTCTAATCAAATATGTGGCTAATTTCATTTATTGATTTATGTATGTTTAGGCATCCTTTCACACCCAGAATAAAACTAACTTGGTAATGGTAAATGGTCTGTCCTTGTTAGGAGCCATCTGAAACTAATCATCTTTGTACCTGTAACTGTGCTCATTATTTTTATTATTACAATGATACAAACAGATTCCTAAGTAGACATTCTAGGTAGGGTAGAGTCCTCTTCATCGAGAAATAATGTTGAGTGTTACTGTCACGTAATTTTGAGATTAAGATCTGTTTGCACAAGGTTATGTGATTCATCATCTCTGTTCAAGCAGCCATTCACCCAGGGATTGATACTCCTTACCAGTTTCCAGGCTTTGTGCATGATACAGTCTAGTTAAAATCAGCTTAAATTTGTGTAGGTTATATGGTACATTTAAAGAAAAGTGCTTTTCTCTTTTACTGGTGGTGAGCAATTATAGGTCCTGTCTGACATGGTATTATTATTGGAAACTTCTTGTCTGAATGATCTAAAATTGTCAAGTATAGAAGAGGCTTGATTTAGTATGTGTTAAGACTTCTAAGAAGGGCCGGGCATGACACATGCCTTTAATCCTAGTACTTGGGAGGCAGAGGCAGAGGCAGGCAGATTTCTGCATTCGAGGCCAACATCGTCTACAGAGTGATTTCCAGGACAGCCAGGGCTACTCAGAGAAACTCTGTCTCGAAAACAAAACAAACAAACAAACAAACAAACAAACAAACAAACAAAAACTACCAAAACTCTTCTTTCAAATTCATCCTTACTTAGCACATTGCCAGGTGTGGTAACACATGCCTATAATCCCAGCACTTGGGAGGCAGAGGCAGGCAGATTTCTGAGTTTGAGGTTAACCTGCTCTACAAAGTGAGTTCCAGGACAGCCAGGGTTATACAGAAAAACCCTATCTTGAAAAACCAAAAAAACAAAAAAACAAAACAAAACAAAACAAAAAAACAGGGACTTCTAAGAAAGGTAGGATAGATATTTTTGTTGTTGTTGGTGGTGGTGGTTTTTGTTTTTTGTTTATTTTGGTATAGGACAGAGTTAATAAAGAAGAAAAATGGAGATCATTATACTTAATTTTATTCAAGGCTTTGGTTCCCTAAAAGTCTGCCCATACTTCAATGGATGGTCCTATGCTCATGTGCACACAGGCAGCATTAAAGTGGTTTAGAATGCTTTTGAAAAAAAGAGCACATGAAGTTTGAAAGAAAGAGTGGTTTAGGAGGAATAGTGCAGAAGTTGGAGGACAGAGGTGGTAGTTTTGATCTTTATAATATATATATATATATATATATATATATATATATATATATATGCCTTATGAATTCTCAAACAAAACTTATATCACTTTGTGTTTTAGACCCACTTAACTTCATGGAGAGGCTTTTTCTGCAGTCCCTCTGGCACTGAATTTTGGTGAACCTTTTTCAGGCTCCCATTTGCTGGGATTACATACATGTGCCATCATGCTTCAATCACATGACTCTTTTGGATGTACCTCAAATCATTATTAAGGTACACAGAGTACTTAACATATATGATTTTTAATGGAAAATTTAATATCCCTATGAAATGCATTTAAGCTGATGTGGAAACTAAACAGAGTTGGAATCCCACACATAGAGGCGAAGACTGGAGTGACCTGTTATTTTGTTTTTACCTTAATTTGATTTTTTCATTTGTTTTTACACTTCATGTTCCATTCCTCGTCACCCCCAACCATCCACTCTCTGACTGCTCCACATCCCATACCTCCTCACCACCCCACCCCATCTCCACATAGACTTCCCCACTCCCCACACTACCTGACCTCTAAAAGTCCTGGGACCTCCAGTCTCTTAAGGGTTAGATGCATAATCTTTGAATGAACACATACCTGGAAGTCCTTTACTGTATGTATGTATGTTGGGGTTCTCATATCAGCTGGTATATGCTGTCTGTTTGGTGGTCCAGTGTCTGAGAGTTCTCAGGGGTCAAGGTTAATTGAGGCTTTTGGTTCTCTTGGAGTAAAGCCCTTCTCCTCAGCTTCTTTCAGCCTTCTCTAATTCAACAACAGGGGTCAGCTGCTTCTGTCCATTAGTTGAGTGCAAATATCTGTATCTGACTCAGCTGCTTGTTGGGTCTTTCAGAGGGCAGTCATGATAGATCCCTTTTTGTGAGCATTCCATAGCCTCAGTAATAGTGTCAGGCCTTGGAACCATCCCTTGAGCTGGATCCCATTTTGGGCCTTTTGCTGGACCTTCTTTTCCTTAGGGTCCTCTCCATTTCAATCCCTGTAATTTTTAATTGAAAAAAGATTATTCTCAAATACAGCATATCCCAACCACAGGTTTTCTTTCCTCCACTCTTCCTAGTTTCTCCCTACCTCCCTTCTTTCTCAGATTCATTCCCCCTTCTACTTCCCTTCAGAAAAGGGCATATATCTAAGAGACAACAACCAAACATTACAAAACAATATACAATAAGGTAAGTCAAAAGCCCTCCTATCTGGACAAGGTAAGTTAAAAGGAAGTCAAGAGTCCTAAGTGAAGGCAAAAGAGTCATAGACCCCCCCCCTCTCACTTTTAGGAGTCACACAACACCACTAAGCTACCAGAGGACTGTTGGGTCTGTGTTCATTCAGAGATGATGTACCTAACCTTCAAGAGACTGGAGGCCCCAGGGAGGGTAAAGGTCAAGTTGGTTGGGGTGTGGACATCCACATGGAGACAGGGGATAGGGAGGACTTATGGGATGTGGAATGGTCAGAGGGTAGATGGAGGGAATAAAATATAAATAAATTAAAATATAAATAATAAATAAATAAAATATAAATAATGAATAAATTAAAAAATTAATGTTTCTTGGTGCAGCCTATTTTGGGAACTATTGTGATGATAACAAGAGAGTCAGCAGTATTTTAAAAATTTTCACCAAATTCAAAAGAAAAGAGAGATTTACCAGTAGCAAGAAACTTACTTGGAATCATGCTAAATGCTTCTTTTTTTGGAGAAGCAAAACTAATCTGGATGAAGTGTGCAGGAAGTGGGTGTGGCCAAGCCCCATGATCCCTGTTTACTAAGAACCTGAGCCTGTGCACTTGTAAGATCCTGTGCTGTCCACCTGATGAGTAACTGGCCTATCACCGTGCACCCTGACTGCATGCTTGGCTTGTGTTCAGAGCATGCTGAATGCTGATTGGATCCAGGAGAGGGATAAGAGGCAGAGGACTGATGAAAAACAAAAACAGCATGGACCCAAGATAAAGACAAAAGTTGTTGGAGAAACCTTCCTTGGCGTTTGTGTCATTTTTTTCCCATCTCTGCTGGTCAGAGTGTGGGGTTGCGGCATCTGGTGGCCCATACAGGGAAGAAAAGAAGAAAAGGCCAAGAAAGAAGCAGTAAAGAAAGCAAAAGCAGAAGCCAGGAGGAAGGAGCAGGAAGCCAAAGAAAAGCGAAGACAAGCTGAATTAGAAGCTGTTCGTTTGGCTAAGGAGAAAGAAGAGAAAGAAGTTAGAAAAAAGTAAAGGCAGAAACTTCAGAATTTGTGCAAGAGCTGGAACAAGAAAAAGGAGCTACAGCAGAGTTTCCTGGTAAGTAAGAATTAATCTAGTGCTAGGAAGAGGGTCCTCGGTAGAGGGACAAAGTTAGGTTCCCTGTGTAGGGGTGTAGGGATAACGTTAGGCTCCCAGTGTAGGGATGGAGTTAGGAAAGTCTATCCTCCAAAAGGGACAGAAAACCTCAGATACAAAGACATGGGATCCAAGTCATGGGATTCACCACTTCAAAAGTGAAAGTAAAAACCACATTAGTGTGGCTTCTCAAATGAAGCGGAGTTAAATTAAAAAAATGAAATTCTGGATAAATTCTTGGAAACAATAATTAAAGAGGCACCCTGGTTTCTAGATTTAGTCAAATTTTGCCTGACAGACAAGAGTGGAAAGTATACAGCTGAGATAGAAAAAGGGGTAGGAATGGTTTATGTGGAAGGAGATGGCCCACGAGTTCATCTGTTCCCTTCTTAATCTGCACAAGTGATAGAATTACATGCTGTCCTACAAGTGTTCCTAGAAATTAAAGAGGCCTTTAGTTTGATTTTGGATAGCCAGTATGTGGTCCAAGCAGTTCAACAATTGGAAAATATAGGGTTAATTAAGGCAACATCCACAGTTTTTGACATTTTGTCATCATTATGGGGTAGAGAATATCCTTTTTGTATTATTCATATTAGAGCCCATACTGAACTCCTTGGGCTGTTGACAGAAGACAATGCTATTGCAGATACGCACACATGTACAGTGTTCGCCTTTTTGTCCGCCTCCCCTTTTCAGCTTGCCCAGGAGTTTCACACAAATTTTCATGTTAATGCAGAAACCGTGAGAAGAAAATTTAACATCACACAAGAACAAGCTCTCGAAGTGGTATTGAAATGTACCCATTGTGTTTCCCTGTTGCCTCAAAAGAGCATAGGGGTAAATCCCAGAGGACTTAAACCATTAGCAATCTGGCAGATGGACATTACNCATATTTCTGAATTTGGATCTTTAAAGTATGTCCATGTATCAGTGTATACCTGCTCACGTGTCATTTTTGCCATTGCTCATGCAGGGGAAAATGTGCAACATGTTATCACTCATTGCCTTCATGCCTTTGCTGCATGGGGTATGCTGAGACAAATTAAAACAGATAATGGACCTGCCTATGCATCGCAAAAATTTTTATACTGTTGTCAAGCTTTGGGAATACATTTGGTTCATGGCCTGCCCTACAATACCCAGGGCCAAGGCATTGTGGAAAGAGCAAATGTAACTTTAAAATATGCTTTAATTAAACAAAAAGGGGGGGGTGGGAGTATAATTTAAGTCCCCCAGAGATAAATTAAATCTTATTCCTTTTATTCTTAATTTTTTAAATTTGGATTTTGATGGCCATTGTGCTGCAGATCATCATTGCTCTCCACATGTTGCTAAATCTGTGTCTGTCCTATGGAAGGACGTCCTTACTGGACAATGGAAAGGCCCTGACCAGGTTTTGGTATGGACACAGAGAGCAGTGTGCATCTTTCCAAAGGATCAAGAAAATCACAATTTGGGTGCCAGAATGCTTAACATAACCATGGAGAGAGAAATCTACTGATAAGTGTGGTGATGGCTCAGGAGAGAGAGTTATGGGGGATAGTGAAGGCCCTTCCCCTACCAGTTCCCCTCAGTGTTGATGCTGGTGTTTATCCCAGATTCTGGAAATGACTTATTTAATGTATCCTTGAAGGGGAGTCTGTGCTTTTCTGTGGAAAATAATTGTAAACTTTCTTCTGTATGTATGGTAATTCCCTCTTATTTTTAGTTAGTAATAGGACTAGTTCTTTTGAATTAGAATGCTCCAATATCACATGCTTTTTGTCTCAATGCTGGAATGCTACTAGAACCCCCTGGCAATGGTGACCAGAATACCCACAGCTGTACCCTGGCCTCTGGAGGTGCAGGAGGGTTAGTTGTCAGTGCTCCTAAGGAATAGGAGAGGTTTTGGAATTACAGCTGCCATTGTTACAGCAGTGATTAGAGATGCTCTGGTGGATGGGATGCATGTGCAGGCAGGCACAGGCCGACCAATGACTGCTGACTCAAGCTATGGCGGCTATAGAGTCAGGTAGTTCACCCCATATTTGGCCCAGTATGATGGATTGTTAATCCACAGCAGGTAAGACTCTCACATGTGCATACCAACCTAAGACAGGTTGGAGAAAATGAGTTCACCACTCCAATGACGGGTAAGGATGTATCATGGTTGAGGGCAACCTAAGACAAATGTGATCCCTGAGCCAAGTTAATTAAACAAAAGGGGGATATGTGGGAAGTGGGTGCGGCCAGGCCGCATGATCCCTGTTTACCAAGAACCTGAGCCTGCACACTTGTAAGATCCTGTGCTGTCCGCCTGAGGAGTCACTGGCCTATCTCAGCGCGCCCTGAATGCACAGCTCATGTTCAGAGCGTGCTGAACGCAGATTGGATCCAGGAGATGGGGGAGGGATAAGAGGCAGAGGACTGATGAAAAACAAAAACAGGATGAACCCGAGATAAAGACAAAAGTTGTTGGCATTCAAAAACCTTCCTTGGCATTCGTGTCATTTTTTCTCGTCTCTGCTGGTCAGAGTGTGGGGTTGCGGCAGAAGTGTACTGTGAGAATTCAGACTTTATAATATTTTATCCTGTCACTTTCCCTTCTTGCTCCCGATATCTCATCAGGACCAATTAGAAGTAGGCAGTGACAAATCCATGGAAATTCATGGCAGGGTGAGCTAGGGGTGCAAATGGAAGAAATCAGGTAAGATATCTAAACTTTGCATGGAGGCACATGATAGCTTTCTGTGTATAAAAAGTTCAGGAGTTAAGAAAATCAACTCACAAGAAGGTAAGATTTATTTTGGCTCAAAATTTCAGAGGTTTCAGTTTATGATTAGTTAGATCCAGTGATTTAGTTCCTGTGTTGAGGCAGGGGATGACAGTGAGTTAGATTTGTGAATAGGGTATATAATACTAAGTAAAACTTATTACTCTATGGCCATTGGGAAGAATATTGAATGAATGGGATAATTAAAGTGGGAGAAAGAGGAGAGGACTAGAGGAAACCTGCAGGGGGAGGAGAAGGGAGATAAAGGTGAGCTATTAACACAATATTCCCTCTGAGGGCATGGTCTCAATAACTAAATTTCATTCACTTGACATCAGCCTTACAGGTTTCACTACTTCTCAATAGCGTCACAGATTAATGTTCAAATGTCTACTGTATGTTTTGGGGGTGACATTTAAGATCTAAATCATAAGAAATTATTATCAATGATTCCTTCTGTTTTCCTCCCAGTCATGAGAGCACAATCCAGATCTGGGTCCAGGTTCTTTCCTATGTCATCTGTACCTTTTTTAAGCATAATTTTCTACCTTTTGAATGGAATTCCATTTTCTCTGAGCTAGACTATGTCTTAGTTCTTTTTATTCCTTCACATACCTTAGCTTGGAAACTGTGGGCACAATCATGCTTTAGTATCTCTAGGAACCTTTTCCTGATACACTCTCTTGACAAGAATTGATGCAGTTGGAAATCAACTCCTCTGTGGGCATCATTAATTGCTACTACATTTCCTTCCCTGTTCTAGAACAGAAAGTCAGGACACAGGGTCAGCACTTTGAAACTCATATACTTTCTCAGAAGTCAGACTAAGAAAAACCTCACCTTTCTTTGTTATTGACACTCCTTAGCCAGCATAACATTATTTTTATAATTGTTGCTTTTGTTATCTACAAACAATGCTGATGCTCCTGTTACCTCTATAACAGAGTCTGGCCTTAGGTTACATTGTCAGGACTGTGTAATATACCCAAGGATGTTCATCAAAATCAGAGACAATGCATATGTAGAAAGTAGCACTGTTAGATGATGGGTGATTAGACACTAAGTACACAGGATTTATTGGTGATCACTATGGTTTTATTCAATACAATTCAATTACTGTTTAATTATATGAAACTTTAATGACTAAAGGATACACCCAAACCCCAAAATGTTTATGTGAACTCCTCTTTAGACATCCAATGTCATAACAATAGTTTCTAAATTATTATTTTAAGAGTGGCATACACTTCTTAAAACCATACTTACCAGTAACTACTTTATATATTTTAGGTAGAGAAATACATGGCTTACTTCAGAAAATTCCTGTTGTTGCCAGGAGAAGAAAGTTTCCCCCAATACTACTGGCCTCTTGATTTACCACTGTGATTTTCCTGTCTTTTCTAGTCTATTTTCTGTTGATATAGCAAAATATATGTATGTGTCTAGATATTTCATAAGGGGATTTATTAAATTCACAGCTTTGCTAAGTGGTAATTATAACTCACCAATCTGTATCTCTGTCTGCTCTGTTCTGGCAAGGGCTCTATGGGCATGTCATCATGAAGGGAGCACTTGTGAAAGATCTAGTACAGAGACTGGGGTGCGGTCAATTTGCTTTTCACAACAACTTGCTTCCATAGGAATCAAACCTTTCTGTTGGTGGCTTGCTGAACAACCTAATTATCTTCTAAAATGCCCCAACTCATAAAATTGTACTCCCTCAGCCACCTCCTGCACACAGACTTTAAGGGACACACTGATACTATAGCCAAATCATATCATCATTCAAAGGAGAAGAGGCCTTGTGGTGTGTTGATACCTTTAGGTATATTTCTCAAACTGTATGGAAATAATTTATCAAAAGTCAGCTACTATGGAGACTCCATCCCTATTCAAATTACTGAAAATCTGTCTAAGATTACAGATGGCATGCCTATTTGTCCTAACATAAATTGACTTTATATGCACAGCAAAGCATTCTCCTGACAACCTATAACTTAGCCTCAGTTGTCATCAGTAGAAACTACTACAAATCTATAATCTTAAGAAGAATATCAATATTTGATCATAAATATATACTCCAAGATATACCTTTATTATATAGTTTTTGTTATAGTTACTCTTCAGTATCACAAGACTTTAAAAACTTAACTATTCTTGTGATTTTTCAAATAATGCCGAAGGTGAATTGGGTCTTTCATCCTCTAGGGTCCTTGTCATTTGGAGCTAGGGCTAATAGGGACTGTGAATTAGAGTTTCAAGGTATGTATTAGAAGCTTCCCAAGTACCGGTTAGTCTGGGAAGTCCTTGAGGATCATGCACAAGATATTTGTCCACATTACAAAAGGATAAATTAGTAAGTCCTCAGTTTGGGTGTGCCTGCATTATGAAATGAGATACTATCTAAACATGAGTCCTATGAGTACCGCTGATAATGTACCTATTCTCAATGGTTGATGATAAATTGAATCTTCACACTGAAATCTAATTTGTAACATTCATAATCTCTCTATTCTTTTTCACTATACTGGCTGAGGAGTCAGAGTCTGCTGGTTCTCTAATATATCCTCTTTAAGCTACAAGGGTATTGTTAACTGCACAAATTAAGGCAGCTCTTTAAACCTATGGGGTTGTACACTTGTATATCCGTGGGTGAAATATTATAAAACTGTGTGCCTGCACTAAATATGTACCTATCTTATTTTTGTCTACAGAAAAGAGAATGTAGCAGGACAGGTTAAAATAGAGCCAATCTTCTAATTTGAATGAGAATTACACCTAAGGGAAGCTAATATATTAAGAACTATATTTAACTGTTTATAGAAATATTGTTATATTTACATATATTTCTATAAAATATATATGCTCTATACTAAAAGAATTATACATTTTCCTTTCAACTACAAATATATATGTTTTTAAAATACATTTTCTTCAGTCCCTAAATATTATATATTACACACTACAGAGTACACAATGCATATCATATCTATCATGTATCAATATTATCTGTTGTGTATTTCATATTATAAATCCTACAACATATTTAATATACTATATATTGTACATTATATATTTCAAAATACATATATGTTCTATTTATACATTATATAGATAGATAATACATTATAGGTTATAAATTATATATTGTACATGATATATTATATAGCATGTATTATGCATAATACATTATATTATATGTCATATATAATACATAATATATTACATAGCATAAACAATATAGTATGCCATATATTATATATAAAAGAGTATATGTCATATATCACATATCATACCATATAACACATTTCACAAATCATATATAACATATATAACATACTATATATTGTCCACTACATATCATTTCATATATTTTATATCTTAAAATACATATCACATATTACATATAATATACTACATCTTATAAAATCTATATTACATACTGTATTTCATGTATTACATATTATATATTATGCATGAAATAAAGTACATATATTATTTGTCATATTTCATATATCACACATATATTATGTATTATTATTAAATTGTATGTAATATTACACATTGCATATCATACATTACATATCACATATAATTATATACTGTTTATATCTCATATCACGTGCCATGTACAACATATCACACATAATCACATAGTACATATCATATAATACATATTACAAATATATTTTATTTCACATTTTTTGTATTACATAGTATTTTACATTTTACAATTTACATCTTTCATATACCATATATCAAATACCATATATCTATTATCCCTTAGCACATATATATAATATATTATATAATGTAAATTTTATATTATATATTTATATGATATATTCATTATATATTACATTGTATCAAATATGATATACTACATCATGCACATGTTGTACATTATATATTACATATCACATATCATATGTAATATGGCACATGACATATATTTTATGTTTGTCATTTATTATATATCACATGTTACATATTATATGTCACCCTTTACCTTTTATATATTGCATATTATATAATATAAATTATAATATATTTGATATATTATATATTTAATATTACATAATTACCAAATATACACTATGAAATATATTATATATTACATATAACATATTGTATAATCACATATATCATATCATATGCCAAATGTCATTTTTCCTTTGTCATATATCATGGATCATATATCATATTACAAATATTTATATAGTATATTTATAAAAATATTAATATATATTATATATGTTTTATGTATAATATATTGACTGCATGCATCCGCATCTGTATTGGTCAGGCTTTGGCAGAACCTCTCAGGGAACACATATGTCAGACTCCTGTCAGCAAGCTCTTCTTGGCATTAGCAACAGTGTCTGGGTTTGGTACCTCCAGATGGGATAGATCCCTAAGTGTGACAGTCTCTGGATGGTCTTTCCTTACAACTGTGCTATATCCTTTGTTCCTGCATTTATTTTTGAGAGAAGGAATTCAGGATTATTATTTTTGAGGTGGGTGGTAGCCCCGTCCCTCAACCAGGGACCATGCCTATTCACAGAATATGATCTCAACAGGTTCTATCTTGCCTTTGTGGGGTATTTTGGCTAATGTACTCTCTGTTTGGTCCTGAGAAACCTCTTGGGACCCTGGAATTTGGGACTGTCTATTTAGTATACCCAGTTCCCCCTCCTCTACTGCTACACACCTCTTTTATATACCTGACCATCTGTAAGTCTCCCCCATCTCCTCCTGTATTGCATCTTGCCCCCTTTTTCCCTCTCCCTCTTCTCTCCTTCGAGGTCCCTCTCTCCCTCTACATCCTGAGATTACTCTTATTTACAAGAAAATAGATGAATCCAGAAACAGAAAGACAACTATGGTTTTATATTTTTATTATATGTAGGATTCCAAACAAAAGTGGGACATCTATTCCCCAAAAGACTAAGTACATCCTCTTCCACTGAGGCCCAACCAGGCATTCCAGCCTGGGGAAGGGAATGCAATGGCAGTAGTAGAATCAGAAAAAGCCCCCACTCCAATTGTTAGCAGACCTACAGGAAGAACAATCTGTATATCTACTACAAATGTATAAAGGATGTAGGTCCAGCCCCTGTACTTTCCTTAGAGATTACGTTTTATTTTTAATGTTCAAAATATGGTTGATGTTACTTGTAACATGGTAAATGATACATATTATTAAATATGCATTTTATTTGTCTAAACCCAGTTTGACTTCCACAAGAAAGTGAAAATTAAAAATATAGATAATATATTCTCATTTTATTATTAAAGTCTATGGATACATATACAGAAATGTAATATGTTATAATATATTTCCCACAATGTTTTATTTTCAGTAATATGTGTGTCTCATCATTCAGATCACAAATTAAACTTGATTTCCTTACTTCCATGAATGAGGTAGCAGACAAGATTTCCAAATCAATATAAGCATAGGATGATATAATTCACAAAAGTGTTACATTAGTTGTTTTTCTCAACATTGTGACTAAGTGTCTGATGGAAATGCATGAGCAGAGAATTTATTTTGACTTGTAGTAAGTTCTGATACTGGTTATTTGGGCCCATAATTGGGCAAAGAATATTACGATTCTATAAGTATGTGTTTGTAGGAGTTTGTTAACACTGTAGTGGAAAAATGAAAAGAGAAACAGGAAGGGGTTGGCAACAATTATTTTATTTCTTCATTATGTCCGTGGTGGCCCATTTTCTTTTTCAAGTAGAAAACTAGTCAAACTTTTAGTACTTACAAAATATAGAGACACTTTCTAAGGATCAAGACCGAAGCATTTCATGTATACATGTAACTACTCCTGATAGACACATTCTTTGCAATGCAACATGGTTCCATATTCTCCTATATCAGAAGTTTTTTTTTTTTTTATTGTAGACAGAAAGGGCCCCCAGTGAAGGGATTGTATCAACAGACCACCTTTTATTTATTTATTTATTGATCCAGAATTGTTCATGTCTAAAAGAAATACAGGGACAAAATGGAACAGTGATTGAAGGAAAGGACATCCAGTGATCAGCACAATATGTGATTCACCCCATGGGTAGGCACCAGACCATGACACTATTACTGATGCCATGCTGTGCTTGCAGACAGGAGCCTAGTGTGGCTGTCCTCTGAGAGGCTCTATCCACAGCTGACTGAGAAAGATACAAATATTTATATCCAACCATTGGACTGAGGTCAAGAAAACCGACGGAAGAGTTAGGGGAAAGTTTGAAGGAGCTGAAGGGAATGGAAACCCTATAGGAAGACCAACAGTATCAACTAACCCATACACCTTGGAGCTCCCAGAGACCAAGGCCACAACCAAAGAGCATACAGGGGCTGGCCGCTGGCCCCTGGCACATATATAGCAGAGGACTGCTTTGTCTGGCTTCAGGGGAGAGGAGGCACCGAATCGTGTACAGACTTGATGCCCCAGGAAAGGTAGATGCATGGAGGTGGGTAACGCAGGGGTGTGTGTGTGAGGGTGGCAGAAAGGTATGGGAGAGAACCCTGTCAGAGGCAAAGGGGATGGGAGAAGGAGTGAAGAACTCTTGGAGATGGGACTGGGAAGTGGGACAAATCTTGTATGTAAATAAATTAAATAATTTTAAGAAATAAAAAATATATAATAAGACAAAGTACAGGAAAATATATAATAAGACAGATAAAAGTTACAAAATGGGGCTGGGCATGGTGGTACATGTCTTTTATCCCAGCACTTGGGAGGCAGAGGCTGGTGGATTTCTGAGTTTGAGGGCAGCCTAGTCTACAGACTAAGTTCCAGGACAGCCAGGGCTACATAGAGAAACCCTGTCTCAAAACAAAACAAAACAAAACAAAACAGGGTCCATAACAACTTTTCATGTACAATTATTAGTGTAGATTAGTGTAAAACAACAATAAAGTAGTTGCATAAACATAAAGAAACTTTCTAGTACACTTTAGCATCTAAATTGTCTCCATCAAAAACTAGAATGAGATAAAGAAAAGAAAAGCCCTTCCATCTATTCCACCTTTTCTGCCCTGTCCTTGCTACTGGGGCAGATCCCTATTTGGTCTGCTCCATAAAGACTCCACATCCTGATCCATCCTAAAGGACCTAGTGTACTCAGAACATTTAGTAAGAACCCATCTTAACCACCGCAACATCCCCAGTCCCAGAGCTATTCTTGAGATCCTGGTAGACTCTGGACCCAACACCCACCAAATCCCTGTCTTCAGGAATACCTGTCCTCTTCCATCCCTTCCATCCCTTCCATCCCTTCCATCCCTTCCATCCCTTCCATCCCTTCCATCCAGCCCTTGCTGCTAGGGAAGACCTAGTTGATCTTCACCCATGAAGACTCCATACCCTGATCCATTCAAGAGGACCCACTGCACTCAGAACAATTGAGGACCCACTGCACTGAAAGTGCTAGAGGACCTACTGCAATCAGAACACTTGTCTGAAGGCCTCCCAGGAGATCTACTGCAGATAGGACACAGATCAGCAGTTTCTCTGCCCCTGTGAAGAGTCCCTAGTGGGAAGGCGCCACATGTGGTTGGAGACAGCCAGTGCTGGAGGCCTACCAGAACACCAAAAGCAACCCAGGGACAAAAGAGGCGGATACCATATAGTCACTCAGACCAACAAACACCAGGGATATCCAGCTGGCAAAAGGCAAGCACAAGACCATAAGCAACAGAAGCCAACACACATGGCATCATCTGAACTCAGTTCTCCCACCACAGAGAGGCCTGAATACAACAATACACCTGAAAATCAGGAATCTGTCCTAAAATCCTATCTCATGAAGATAATAGAGTCCTTAAAGGAGGATATCAATAACTGAAGAAATATAGGAAAACACAGGTAAACAGGTGAAGGAATTGAATAAAGTGATGCATGACCTAAAATAGAAGTTGAGACAATAAAGAAAACACAAATGGATGCAAACCAGGAAATGGAAAACCTAGGAAAGAGGTCAGGAATTACAGATTTAAGTACTACCAACAGAGTACAAGAAATAGAAGAGAACCTCAGGTGTAGATGACACAGTAGAAAAGACTGAGTCAACTGTCAAAGAAAATTCAAAACAAAAAAGCCCTCCAACTCCAAAACATCCATGAAATTCAGGACAAATTGAAAAGACAAAATCTAAGAATAATTGGAACTGAGGAGAACAAAGATTCACAGTTCAAATGTCCTGAGAGTGTCTTCAACAAAATGATAGGAGAAAACTTTCCCAAACTAAAGAAATAGATGGCCATAAAGGTACAAGAAGCATATATAACACCAAATAAAAGGGAATCAGAAAATAAAAATCTTCTCATCACATAATTATCAAAATTTTAAATGCACAGAGCAAAGAAAGAATATTAAAGGCTGCAAGGAGAAAAGGCCAAGTAATATATAAAAATAGACCTATCAGAACTACACCAGACTATCACATCCCATGGGACAAGTTATTCCATGGTCCTCGAGGCAGATCATGAATCTAAATTGAAATGGGAATAAAAGAAAAAGAAGGAGACAATGCATCTGCTTGTGTCATAGTCCATTTAATGAAAGAAAGGGCTCAAGTTTTATAGCATACAGTGAGGGATTAGGGAGTGAAGGACAACTGGGGGAAGCTAATTAACTTTCAGTGATTTATCTCAGGTGTCACTGCTCTGGAACACTGGGTGGCTTATCTCGAAGCTCCGGTCCTCCTAACAACCCAAGGTGACAGCTCCTGGCAACTCCAGAATGCTCAAAGACTCCCTTAACAGTCCTTGATGTTTGTTTAGGGCCAGAAACTTGCTGATTCCTATCAAACAGCCTTGAGGGGAGAGGGGGTGACTGGCTCTTAACAAAGAACTATATGGCTCTCAGCTGCAGGCTGTAAAAACGCCTGGAGTTTTCTCAACTTGGTCTCCAACAACTCCCCCTTTTCAATTTAAATGTTGGGGGGTGGCTATGAAAAGAGTGTCAGTGAAGTACCTTGTCTTAGGCCATGAGGCATGTGTCCGTGTTCAACACCCAGTAACTAGGCCATTCTAGGTCCTAGGTGGGCAAGGGCCCTGTCTTAGGCTATGCGATCTGCTGTGGAAATGCAATATTCCTGTCTTTGAGTCATCCTTGCAGCCAAGGGGGTGTGCACCTGACTCACAGCACCTCCATATTCCCATCATTGGTTCACTTCACAGCTTATGGCCCTCAGCCACTATTAGGAGCCAGGGAGTCACCCTTCTAATAATGGCATCTCCCATAGCCTATGGAACCAAGAGCGAGGGTGGAGAACTGAAGGCCACCAGCTGCTCTCTCTGCATTGGTGGAAGAGGGGTCTTTGGTGGAGTCTCGAATGTCCACATTATGGTAGTGGACTGCAACTGGCTTTAAGGCAGCACCAATCTGAGATTTAATGAAACTGGTTAATCTGTTAAAAGCCCAAGGGACAAATGACAAAAGTATCAAAATGCCCAAGAAAGGTCCCAGAATAGTAGGAAGCAAAGTGGACAGCCAAGGAGAGGTAGAAAACCAATTTTGATACCAGGATTCTTGCATCTCTCTATTATGCATTCTTTCTTCCAAGCTAGTTCTAACCTTGTCTATACTATCCTGAACTAGGCCAGTCTTATTGGTGTAAAAACAACATTGTTCTTTGAGGGCTGCACAGAGTCCTCCTTCCTTCAGGAATACCAATAAGGCCTCTTCTATTCTGTAAAACTACTTTAGACAGAGAGATTAGGGAATCTTTTAAATTTTTCAGGCCTCATTGTATTTCTCGGATGTCTCTGTACACTGACTGTATGGTTAAGTTGGGCAAGCTGTGCAGACTGTTGTTGGGAGGAGATTAGGGAGGCAATTCCCGTTCCTGCATCTGCAGCACTCACACCAAGGATCACTGCTAAGGTTACTGCAGTAATTGGCTCTCTCTTAGAGTGGAGCAGGTTGGTGCCTTTATTCCAGATCTGGAGTAAATCTTCTGCAGGATGTATCATCAACTTTGGGAAAAGTTGAATCAGCTAAAAATGTTTGGGTGATCACATAAGTAGTAAGCCCAGTAGAACATGCTAGATAAGTACCATTAGGTGCTCCAAGATATTGAAAAGTGACTTCTGCTATAGTAATCTCATTGCAAACCTCTAGCAAGGCCTGTGGGGGGAGCATGGAAGGCCCCAAAATGCATGAGCCCACACCTGAAACCTGGCTCAGAGTGAGTCCTGTGTTTGCCTCAGGATGCCAGCCAAGTTCATGGACATCATTGGTTGCAATAACTGATCCAAATACTGCTAATCCTTCATAGAAAGGAGGTTGAGGGGAAAAACACACCCCACATTCCTCATATTGGGTATTATTGGCTGAATGTATGGCAGCAACTGAAGCATTTACTATGTCTAAAAGCAGCTCTGCTGGAGTTAGAGGTCCAGCAGGCAAAGTAGACTGAAAAAGAGCAACGGGGGCAGGAGTGCCACTCTGAGGAGGAACAGCTACCTTATGAACAATGGGTATATTAGGGCCTACAGGATGGAGTATGGGATTTGGTCCTATGGCACTTCCTCTAAGATTAGGGATGGTCTTAGTTAGCTGTATTATGAATATCAACCCAAAATCTTCATGTTCTTTATATAGATGCAAACCCAAGGGGGGAGTTTGTTTGTTAATCCAATCATAATTTTCCCAGCCTCTGGGAACTCGATCACGAGGGGATTGCACCAACCCAAGGTATCCAGATTAGAGGAGGAACAGCTTTTCCCATTGGGGTAATTAAGGCTATTTCTGCCATCATCTTGGCCTCCTTTACTTTTTACTGTGATAAGGTCCCAAGATGAGGAAGGGTTCCAATAGGTATTACCAGTAGTTTCACATCNCCAGCTGGCACAATAATAATCTGACTCAAAGCCATATTTATGATTAAGTGATCGGTCCTGGTGGGAGCCAGGGCAAACATAAAAAAAACATTTGTACCTCTTAATCTATGCAATTTGTTGTTTAAGATAAATCTGCCATGCTGAGTGGCACACTCTGGATGGCCCCCAAGCCTGTTAGGATAATTGAGGCTCTTGCCTGAAGCCAAAACACTGTGTGAACTCCCCAATCAGGGTGAGCTCCGAGGGCTAATTTACATAAGTCGACCTCCAGGGGCTTCCAGGAGGGAGAACTCCCAACCATGGATGTGGCAAGGACTGTGTCACCAGCCTCATTAATAACTTGCCATGTATAATAAGAACATTGCTGAGCTTGACCTCTTACTGATGGTGTACTTCCCATCAGGCAGAGACACAGCCATGTCCAAATGATCAGGAATGACTTCTTCTGAGACCCTTTCATTTTCCTGTAAACATGCACATTTGAAATTCTTCTCAGGGTTTTTCTTCCCTGGGTAAATTATATGGTTTTATTAGCTGTTCTGGAAGCCGTCTAGCATTTTGTGCTTCTGAATCGTAAATGCAGGTATGTCCTTTGCCCCATATGAGGACTGGGTCTGGACCCTGACATTTGTTGGACAATGGATCTCTCTACATAACTTGTGCATAATTATTGGCTGTTGAGGGGTGCCAAAGGNGATCTGCAGCAGATTTGCCTGCAGAATCGTATGTAAGAGAATTTAAAACAAATGATGCATGGTTCAAAAGAGCTTTGAAATTGCCAGAGAGAGGATATAAAGTTCCTCCCCCAGACTGTAATTTATAAAGCATGTTTTTAAGGTTAAGCCCTCTCCATAATACCTTGGCCTTGGGGGTTATAGGGAATGCCAGTAACATTCTTAATCCCCATTTGAGCACAAAAGTGTTTGAAGCTGGAACTAGTATAACTTTGACCATTATTTGTTTTTAGAATTCTGGGTTGTGGAGTAACTGCCAAGCAGGAAAGGACATGATTAATAACATGCTTAGTGGCCTCCCCAGTCTGTAGGAATGGACAGATAAAGCCACTAAAGGTATCTACAGAGACATGAATATATTTTAACTTTCCAAAAGGGGTATAATGAGTGACATCCATCTGCCATAACTNACCAGGGACCAACCCTCGAGGATTGACCCCCCAAGTGTGGCTCTGGCAAAAGGGTCAGGCAGCCTTTGCAGTGCCAGATAATTTGTCATGCCTGCTCACAAGTGGTGGAATATTTAAGTCTCAGGGTATGAGCATTAAGGTGATGCAGGTCATGAGCCTGTTGAGCAGCTGCAAGAGGAGTGGTAGACAAGGCAGAAGCCACAATCTGGGTTGCCTGATCAACTGCATTTTTGCCTTCAGTTAATGGCCCAGGCAGGCCTGAATTAGGACATATATGACAAATAAAAAATGGTAGATTATGAGCAAGAATAAATTTCTAAAGCTTAGCAAACAATGGAGAGGCATTAGTAGAGGGACTGATACATGGAACTGCCTCCAAAAGGGGAACAGAAGTAGCCACATAGGCACTCTATATACAAATTAAAAGGAGTTTCAGGCAAGAGTTCAACTACTCTAACAATGGCTGCTACCTCCACAAGCTCCACTGAGGAGAAGCCTGTTACAAAGCATGAGATCTTACCATCGATACTAAAAGCTACAGTGCCCGTGGAGGAGCCATCTGTAAAGACTAAAGCAGCTCCAGCAATTGGGGTTGACTTTGTTTTCTTTGGAAAAACCACAGGTGTCCTGTGTAGGAATCGCACCAATTTGTCAGCAGGGTAATGATTGTCAATCACACCTTGAAAGGAGGTGCAGTTAATTGCCCAATCATCACAGTTTTTAATTAGCCATTGGATTTGTGATGTATTGTAAGGAAGGACAATAATGTCAGGATCTTTACCAAAAAGCCTAAGAGCAACTTCTCTGCCAATGCACAGAATATGTGCAACCAGCTGAGGATATGTGGGCAATACTTTATAAGGATGTTGGGGTCTCCCACCTCCACTAACCACTCTCCCTCTAAACATTATATTGCGCCCCCTACAGGCACACAGAATTGCTACTGAGAAGACCTTCCCACACAGAATTGCTACTGAGAAGACCTTCCCAGATCTCCCAGAATGCAGCGTCGTCAGACCGCCCTACATCGTCGTCGTCACCGCCCACTCGCTCGGACCCGCCTACCGGATACACATCTCCGCCCATGATCGGACTGCGTGGCAGAGAGAGAGTTTCTCAAGGGGACTCAAGGGCGGGCTTAGAATCCTTTCTTGTCCAATTAATAAAAATCATGCTCTGATCAGTGCAAACTGACAGGGCATTCATTTTTCCTTTTGCTGCCTATCCTCTTTCAGGATGTTAAATCTCTTCAGTACTAACCCAGTCCAAAGTGTCTCTGCCCACGCAGAAACACACAGAAGGAAAAGGTGGCAAATGTACCCAGAACAGACGTTTAAGTTGCCAAAAAGACATGTGGGAGAAAAGGTTGTAGGGTAAACAAGAAATTGGAGTGGCAGATCTGGAGAGAAATACCCAATGCTTTGTTCAGGTATAGCCTGTTCAACCTTGGTTTACTGAGTCAGCATGTGTAGGGAGGATGGATCTGAGTCTCCATGCAAAACATCAAACAAAGGCTTTAGTTCTCCTGTTGTAAGCTTCAAATAGGGGTGGAGCCAATTTATATCTCCCAACAACCTTGAAAATCATTAATAGTCTGTAATGAATCTCTCCTTAAATGAACCTTTTGTGAGAGAATCCTATTAGGAAACAATTCAAAGCCCAAAAACAAGTGAGGAGGGTGAATCTGAATTTTCTCAGGAGAGACTTGAACATGCGACTTTTTGATCTGCAGTCAGATATGCTACATTTGCAACACAAGGCCAGACTGGTAAAGCCTGTGCAAACTGTGAGGTGAACTGCTTGCAACATCTTGTGGTTAAGGTGTCTACATCATGGCAGAGACAAATCATTTTATTGAGGTCTTTGTCTCTGATTTTGCTGTGCATCACTAATTAGATGACAAGGCATTTGGCTACCTTAAGAGAGTCATAGTTACTCCTGCCGTGGACCTTCGTGATGCTTTGTTTTAATTAAAGAGTCGGATTTTCCTGGTCCGCACCAATTCTAAGTTGTCTGCTAGGCTCTACACAAAAAACAGTGGCCCTGGGGGGAGGTCCAAAAGTCCCAGTAAGTTTGAACCGCAAAATGCAATTCCCTCAAGCTTTTAAAGTGTAATTTATGAAATTCTGTCTGCTTAGCGGCTGCCTGCGTGGCTGTCTGCATTTGCTCTGAATCACTTTCTACCCCATTAGCTGCCTCTTGTTCTCTGTCCAACTCCAGGAGGGGAACTTGAGCTGGACTGGAGGCTGAAGTAGAATCTGCCATTTTGGCGGAATGAGTGATTACAGGGAAAGCCAATGTTTTGGGTCTGAGCCCCCTGGAAGTCCTCTGTAATGCTGCCTGAGGCTGCCTTGGGTACTTTGCCTTTAAGATTACAGCCCAAGAAGGCAGTAGGAGGAACAAGAACAGTTTCTCTCAAGGAATCATTTAGTGAAAGGAGCTCAGCCAATAGCTGGGTAAACTGCTTTTGGAGGTATAACACTTCCTGTAACTCCATGATCTGAGACGAAAGCCTGTCTCTGGCCTCCATTAAAGTGGCTGCAGGCAAAACTGAATCCAAGAAAGTGGGCGCACAAGCATGTGGTTGGTAGGGAGGGAGCGCTGGCACTGGCACCGAGGCAAGTGGTGGCCAGTCAGGATTGGGACAACATCTGCAACCTCCACCTCCTCCTTGTCTAAAGCTTTGGGTGTGGGTCTTTCAAAAACCGGATTAATTAGCAGAACCTGGTTAGGGATCAAGTCCTCTGGGAAAGGAGGATAAAGGGGAGCGGACTGCATCTCTGGCATGTTTATAGCTATTGAAGATGGGTGTGAAGGACTCTGTTTCTTGGGAATGAGAGATGCCTCTGAATCCTCTCACAAAAGCAGACGGTGACAGTATTCTGCAACCAACAAAAGCTGTCTTTTGTCATAATCTTCAGCTTCACTTTCAATTAAATCACAGATCAGCCCCCAATACAAGATAACAGTTGCAGGGACAGCATCAGGGCCTTATCTAGCTAATCTTTCATTTAATTCTCGACCTACCATTTGCCATTTTTTATGGTGAATCTCTGGCCCATCAATGATAAACCAGGGACATGTCTGATCTATAAAAATAAAAAAAAAAATTACTAAATCCTTTTTCTTAATGCTCACCCCTCTTTCTCTGAGAGACGCCTTCAGATCTCTGATGGAAATAGCCTCTTTAGATAGTTTTTGAACAATTTCTTTAGGGATGGAGAAAACTTCACCTCACTATGGAGGAAGGCCTTTTCTCGTGAGCAGCAAGAACGCTTCCCCTCTTTGAATTCTACTAACCCAACTATGGAGGAAGTCTTTTTTCCCACAAATGGTGAAAATGCTCCCCCTCTTTGAAAATCTACTACACCACTATGGAGGAAGTCTTTTTCCTGTGATCAAGAGGAATGCCCCCTCTATGAAGGTTACTACTCACCCTTTATTTCTTCTTCTTCTTCTTCTTCTTCTTCTTCTTCTTCTTCTTCTTCTTCTTCTTCTTCTTCTTCTTCTTCTTCTTCTTCTTCTTTTTCTCCTTCACCATGACTTTCTTTGTTAGGAGCTATTCTCCTGTCTTGGTCCATCCGGCAAGGATTTGAAACTCGAGCCCCAGGTTCAGGGTGCCACTTTATCCCGTCCCATGGGACAAGTTGTTCCATGGTCCTCGAGGGGGATCATGAACCTAAATTGAAATGGGAATAAGAGAAAAAGAAAGAGACCATGCATCTGCTTGTTTCATAGTCCATTTAATGAAAGAAAAGGCTCAAGTTTGATAGCATAGAGAGAGGGGTTAGGGTGTGGTAAAAAGAGACACAGTGAAGCACAAATGGGGGAAGCTAATTGCAAGTCTGAAACTTTCAGTGATTTATCTCAGGTCCTTGGCGTCACTGCTCCCGAACACCAGGCAGCTTTCTCGAAGCTCTGGTCCTCCTGACAGCCCAAGGTGACAGCTCCAGGCAGCTCCAGAATGCTGGAAGACTCCCTTAACAGTCCTTGATGTTTATTTAGGGCCAGAATCTTGCTGATTCCCAGGAAACAGCCTTGAGGGGAGAAGGGGTGACTGGCTCTTAACAAAGAACTATATGGCTCTCAGCTGCAGGCTGTAAAAATGCCTGGGGTTTTCTCAACCTGGTCTCCAACACCAGACTTCTCAACAGAGACTGTGAAAGTCAGCAGAGCCTAGTCAGGAGTCATGCAGACCCTAAGAGAACACAAATGCCAGCTGAGGTTACTATATCCAGCAAAATTCTCAATCAACATAGATGGAGAAACCAAAATATTCCAAGACAAAACAAAATTCAAACAGTATTTATCTACAGAGGATCCTTGAAGGAAAACTCCAACACAAGTAAGATACCTGCACCAAAGAAAGGACAAGATATTAAACATCTCACAACAAAGTCAAAAGCAGAGATCCACAAGCACATAAAGCCACCTACAAAAACAAACCTATCATGAACCGACAGTCATCTCTTTTTTAATATCTCTGTATATTTGCAGAAAAATATTTTAAATTTATACTTAAATTGCTATGTATAACTTGCTCAAAACTGTTTTGTAATTTGAGGGTTCTTATATATGTGAATATATGTATATGTATATGTATATATATATGTATATATATACATATATATGCATATATAAAAATCATACAAGACATTATGTATTTTATGTTTATTATAACTATGTATATATAGTTCATATTTTTAGAGAGTTTGAACTATGGTATATAATTAACATATTATTCTTAAACATTTAAATCTGTGATTTAAATAAATAAATACTCTGCAGCAAAAAAATAAACTCTCGATATTAATGGACTCAACTTACCATTAAAAAGATATAAGCTAATAGACAGGGTACACAAACAAGATACAGCATTTTGCTGCATTTAAAAATAAAACAAACACCTCCATAACAAAGACAGGCCCTATCTCAGAGTAAAAGGATGGCAAAACGTCTTCCAAGCAAATGATCCGAAAAAACAAGTAGTAGTTGCCATCCTAATAGCCAATAAAATAGACTTTCAACCAAAAGTTATCAAGCATAATGAAGAAGGACACTTCATATTCATTAAGGAGAAAACCCACCAAGAGAAAGTCTCAATTCTAAACCACTATGTGCCAAAGGCAAGAGCAACCAAATTTGTAAAAGAGACCTTACTAAAACTCAAAATGCACATTGGATCCCACACAATAATAGTGGGAGATTTCAACACACCACTCTTGTCAATGGAGAAGTCACTGAAACAGAAAATAGAGATACAATAAAACTAAGAGAAGTTATGAACCAAATGGATTTAACAGATATCGACAGAACATTCCACCCTAAAACAAAAGAATACACTTTCTTCTCAACACCTATGCTACCTTCTCCAAAATTGACCATATAATTGGTCACAAAACAACTCTCAACAGATATAAGAAGATTGTATTAATATCATGAATCCTATCTGATCACCATGGACTAAGGCTGGTCTTCAACAAGAGGAAAAACCTACAGAAAGCCAACATACACGAGGAAACTGAACATTTTTCTACTCAATGACAACTTGGTCAGGGAAGAAATGAAGAAAAAAAAAGACTTCCTGGAATTTAATGAAAATGTTGACACATTATACACAAATATATGGGACACAATGGAAGGAGTACTAAGAGGAAATTTCATAGCACTAAGTACCCTGGAAAAGAAACGGGAAAGATCTTATACGAACAAATTAAGAACTAAGATTAGAGCTCTAGAACATGAAGAAACTCACCCAAGAGGAGTAGAGGGAAGGAAATTGTCAAACTTAGAGCAGAAATCAACCTAATAGAAACAAAGAAAACAATACAAAGAATCAACAAAATCAAAAGCTGGTTCTTTGAGAGAATCAACAAGATAGATAGACCCCTAGCCAAGCTAACTAAAAGACCCAGTGACAGTATCCAAATTAATAAAATCAGAAATAAAAAGGGAAACATTAGAAGACAAATGGAAGAAATTAAAAATCTGCATCTGTATACTAACCCCACCTTGGCTGGCTCTCAAGCACCTATGACTGAAACTTCAGGTGCTCCCTGTTCTGTTGATATTGAGAACTCACAGACACGTGGCATCCAATCAAATAGAGTCAAATACAAATAAAATCATGAAAATTAATTTTTTTTAAAATTATTCTGAGTGAAGTCACAAGACTCATGGGGTAAAATTGTTTATTGCCAAACCTGACAAGCTGGGTTCAGTTCATAAAATCCACATGATATAAGGAAATAACTGATACTTAAATTTGTCCTCTCAACCTCATATCTGTGAAATGCTCATGGACACCTACATACATGTTCACACACATACATAAACAAGAATTACACATATGTACTATAATATTAAAATTATTCATAATACAACTTTCCAAATTTTAACAAATACATGTCATATTTTATGTTTAAGATGGATGCAAGTGAGCATTGTAGCTAGATCAAGAACAGACTTAAACCTTTATTCATTGAAGCCACATGACTTTGAAATAACACCTAAACAATGAGCAAAGGTAAAAGCCATGACTTTATTGTGCAAATACATTTTTTTTCTGCTGAAATTAGAATGGGATATAGTACTAGTAAGCCAAGAAAGAATTATTTAATATGTGATTATTGAATCTACCATTTATCCATAACTCTCATGATATCTGTTAAAATTATAAATCTGTTCAACTCAATGGATACTCTATTCCAAGTTAAGATCTTGTCCATAGCCGGGCGTGGTGGCGCATGCCTTTAATCCCAGCACTTGGGAGGCAGAGGCAGGCAGATTTCTGAGTTCGAGGCCAGCCTGGTCTACAGAATGAGTTCCAGGACAGCCAGGACTACCCAGAGAAACCCTGTCTCGAAAAACCAAAAAAAAAAAAAAAAAAAAAAGATCTTGTCCCGAAAAACAATAGAAAATCATTGTGAGCTATTAAAATCAATGGAGAAAAATTGCTTCTTGTTTAAACTCACTTGTCCCATAGCCCAAGAATGGTCTACTGAGTCATGGCTTTTCTCTACGAATTCTTCTGAAAACTGATATTCAGGTGTTCAATTAAGAAAAAGTAAAGCAAGAGTACCTATCAAGCCTCTATACATTTATTGCAGTCAAGTTAGGTTGAGAAATACTGTTTTGGCACTCTATTGTTTCATTTTACTCCTACAGAATGAAACGAGTAAAATTCAGGTGACATATAGCTTAGTTAGGTGAGAGAATCTCACAACAAAAGGCTTCTCTCATGAACAAGAAAGTATACGAGAAGGTCTGGAGCAAGAAATGTACTGAGTTAATGTGCAGTATTTTTGTACAAGGTATTTTCTAATTTTCATTATGTTACACATAATTGCAGTTGTAGTCCCAGTGAAAGGGCCTCTAAGTAGCAGCTCCTGGGACAGATGTGCAAATGAATATGCCTACCTGCCTGAAAGGTGCTGATTCCTGCACTGCCACACCCTGCAGGAAAAGGAATTCACTGATTTTGAATGGAAACTGACCTTAAGAAGATAGCTATCCTCATGGGCCTCCCCAGGAAAAACCCCTAGAGTTTCCTATGATGGGACATAAAGGATCATACACCGAAATATGTAAGAGTTTGACTATGTAGATTATGTTCCAGTGTTGAGAAGATGAGGGAAATCATACAGAATTAATATCAAGTCTCTTTCTGCATGAATCAGATTTTCTAACTGAGATCAACAACTAAGACTGTGTTAAGGGGATTCTTTGTTGTCTCTTGCAACACAGTAGAGAAAAGGTGACTAGATACATCTTTTACTTCAGCCACATGAAACAGTAATGTCTGTGATTGAGGCCAATTCTTTGAACCTCATTTAAAACAGAAATACAATGGTTTACTAGTTCAAAATACCATGTTTATTTATTCTGTTTTACAGATAATTCTATTAAGTAACATTCATACAAAACATTACTTTTTATTTAAACTATTTATTATTCAGTTCAAAGAACTGAGAACAAATCAATCTATTATTATTTAGCTCATATTATTATGTCTCAAATGGCTGACATCGGTTTTTATAAGACAACTTTGTGATAATGTTATAAAAATTGAAAATAATAAAACTGACAAGTAACTTCCTTATTTCATTACTAAACTTTAAAATATAAAACATTAATGGCAAAAATAAGCTGGATTTTAGCTAAGAAGTTGTGAAAGTGATATGAAGGAGGTGATCTGGAAGGATTTGGAGGGAGTAATAGTAGTTAAGATGAAAACACTTTACAGACACATACACACTTACACATACACACTTATCAAAAATGAATAATAAAGATAATGTAATGCTTTCAAATAAGTATGTTAAGATACAATTTATTCATAAAACAAAACCAAAAACAAATTAAAAACATATGAGAAAGGAGGAACAAAATTGTAAAATAAGTATTGATAATGTTATTTTAAGAGCTAGTAAAAATCCATGGATAATAGCATAGACCTTTATGGGATGGGAAGATGTAGTTTGGATATATTGCATGAGAGAAAAATAAATGTAAAGAAAAATTTAAAAAAGCTGGGCATGGTGGTGCATGCCTTTAATCCCAGCACTCAGGAGGCAGAGGCAGGTGGATTTCTGAGTTCGAGACCAGCCTGCTGTACAAAGTGAGTTCCAGGACATCCAGGGCTATACAGAGAAACCCTGTCTCAAAAATCCAAAAAAAAAAAAAAAAAACAAACAAAAACAAAAACAAAAAACAAAAAAACCATAGAATACCTGCTTGTAATGTCCTTTATATTATTATAAAAAACTTTAATATGATTTATCTAATGAAGTATCTAGAACATTGATGGCTTGAAATAAACAAATTCTGTAAACTTTTATATTAAGTACTTTTTTTGTTTGTTTGTTTGGTTTATTGAGACAGATTTTCTCTGTATAGCCCTGGCTATCCTGGAACTCACTCCATAGACCAGACTGACCATGAACTCAGAAATCTGCCTGCCTCTGCCTCTCAAGTGCTGGGATTAAAGGGATGTGTCACCACTGCCTGGTTATATAAAGTACTTAAACATTCAACAGACTTTTCTATCCATGGAGTTGTGAATGACTGAATTCTAAGACAAGTGACAGCATTCATGGTGAGTTTAGCTGTACACCCTTACAGAAGAATTTTCCTTCCTAGGCTTGAGCCTATGCCTGATTGTGAGAGATGAAGAGGCTTATAAGATGCTCACTTAAGTATTCAGAGGCTTCTTCCTACATGATATAGAAACTCTTCAATTTCATGGGGTTAAATGATATAGAACAAGAGAGAAAATAAGAGAAAAATTTCATCTGCAAGGGGAAGGAGAAGCCCTTATATCTGATGGTTAAAGGCTTTTCAAGTGCAACCTGCTGCAGAGAGAGGATGGAGAAGCCACAACCCTGTAATTAACCCTTATCTAAGCTTTATAGAGAAGCTCAATAATCTCACTGGTTCCCACAAAAACTTTGATGGGATCATGCCTTGGTTTATTTCGGGACCTTAGGAGAATTGGGAGATATTATTTGTGTCTCTCCCTGTGAAGAAATTGAAACAACATGGTCCAGGAACAAATATTCCATGAAAACAACTTTGTAACACTTTATTAATTACAAAGGCAATGAATATCTAATTTGAAACTACATATTCATAAGCAAGGCAAGAATATCATAAGCTGGTATTATCCCAGAAAAGTGATTACTTTTTAATAGAGATAAGATATAGATATAGATATAGATATCGATAGATTTATATCTATCTATCTATCTAATATATTATATTATATCAGCTATTATGACTTTTGATGAGAGAATTTGAAAAATAATGATGTATCATGTATTCTAGCCTCTATTTACATAAAAAGAATGTACTGAACAAAATCAAAAGAAATACAACCAAAATATTTAAATTCATGCTCTAGATTCTTTAGTTTCTTCTAAGCAGATAGGATGAAAGGATGAGTCAATAGTTTAAGACATAAATAAAAACATGTCCACTGCTAATGTTTGCATTTTAAATGTCTTAAAAAGGTCCAAGTGATAAAAGTTTAGTTCCTACTATGGTAATAATGAAGAAAAATGAAATCTTTGAAATCTGACATGATGATTTTGAGCGTGGCCTCAGGAATAAAAGAAGGACATGACTCCATCTTATTTCATTATTTTATTTTCTAACAATTGTGTTATTGGGTTTGTTCTGCCCTTTACTCCTTCTAGACCTAATTACTAGAAAAATGACATTTATATTCTTATAGAAAATAACTGAACAATTGAGGGAAAGGGAAGATATCTGTATTCTATGTAGGTCTTGCATTCAAAGTCTGAAGAATAAGCATTGCTACCTGCTTGCCATTTCTTCTTCTTGAGCACATATATCTCTCCTAGTATACATATCACTGCTGCTGCAATATCCTCTGATAATAGTCTCAAGTTGCTTTGGCTATCTAATTTAAACTGAGTATCAATAACATTCTGAGGAACTTGTAAAACTTCCACACTGTATTAGGACTAAAGAGACATCAAGATTCATATATTGAGAATGTAGATGCTATTATGTAAACTAACTTAATGAATTCTATTTTATAATGAATATACATTCTATGAGTTCAATTTTTATTGTGACTCATAGGGTTCCAAAATATACTATAAGATTTGGAGCCTATCAGACCCATTGGCCAGCATCTCAAAAAAGATTACTTATTTCCAGTACTGAGGTATTTATTTATTAGGAAGTATCTCATTGGGGAACTGTCCCTGTCATTATAGGGTATTCCAATTTGAACACCTTTTGCTCTATACTTTTGTATATATTTTTGAAAGGTTCTACAGTAAAAGACTTACATTTGTCTTTTTTTGAGACAGTGTTTGTTTGTGAAGCCCTGGCTGTCCTGGAAGTCACTTTGTAGACCAGGCTGGCCTTGAACTCAGAAATCCACCTGCCTCTGCCTCCCAAGTGCTGAGATTAAAGGCATGTGCCACCATTGCCCAGCTTCCATTTGTCTTTTTAAAAACCATGTTATTATTAGTTATATCTCACATATTTCTTCCTCAAACCAGCTTTCTAACACTAACTCTAATGTAATCTTTCCTATTCCATTATTACTCTTCTTTATATGAGTCCTTTACAAATTTCCATATATATATGTATGTATGTATGTATGTATGTATGTATGTATGTATATACACACACATATATATATATAGAGAGAGAGAGAAACAGAGAAAGACAGAGACAGAGTCAGAGAGAGATTGAGATAGAGATATAGTATATCTATATCTATATAGATATAGATATATATAGATATAGGTATAGATAGATATATGCAAAAAGCAAAGATTATATCCACATATAATAGAAAATGTTTATCTTTCTGAATCAGATTATTTCACTCAAGACAATTATTTATATAATTTCATGTATTCATTTATATTTTTATAAAATATATTTTCTCATCTTTATTAATTATCTGAAACTTGTTTTTATATTATACTTAGATCATCTTAGTCTTTCAGCATTACTTCTTCAAGTGATATCACCCTTTCCTTCCCCACACAACATGGTATAGAAAGAGGCAGATTGACCAATGGAATCAAATAAAAAACAAAGTAATAAACGTAGATTCCTATGAACACTTGACTTTTGACAGAGAACCTAAATAATACAATGGAGAAGGGAGAGCAGCTTCAACAATAGCACTAGTTTGACTGCATATATCAGTACATTGAAGAATGCTAATACATCCATATTTATCACTCTGCAGAAAACCCAAATTCAAGTGGGTTAAATACCTCAATAAAATACAGATAAACTATCTAATAAAACATAAAATAGGAATAGCTTTGAACTCATTGGGAAAAGAGACAACATCCTGAAGAGAACACGCATAGATTAGGCAATAGGATCAGTAATTAATAAGACCCCATGAAACTTAAAATGTTCTATAAAACAAAGAACATCATCAATAGGAAAATGCCACAGCCTACATATTGAGAAAAGAACTGAAAACCTTCTATAAAGGAAAGAACATCACATAAAGGAAAAATATCACAGCATACATATTAGGAAAAGTTCTTCACCAACCGTACATCTAAAAAAGGACTAATGTTCAAAATATATAAAGAGCTAAAGAAGTTAGATGCCAGTGACCCAAATAACCCAATTAAAAACAAGGGTACAGAGCTGAACAGAGAATTCTAAAGAGAAGAATGTCTAGTGGTCAATAAAGACTTAAAGAAATGTTGAAAGTCCTTTGCCATAATAGAAATTCAAATAGAAATGACTCTGATATTCCACATTACACCCATCAGATTGGCTAAGATATAGTGCTCAAGGTAGAATACATCATGCATGGTGATGATAATGAGGAGCAAGAGGAACACTCCTACATTGCTTATGGGAGTACAAACTTGTATAACCACTCTGGAAATCAATTCAGCACTTTCTTTAAAATTGGGACAAGTTCTACCTCAAGAAACAGGTATACCACTCCTTAACATACACCTAAAAGATGCTTTACCATAGCACCAGTATACTAGCTCAACCATATTAATAATTTCTTTATTTGTAATATCCAGGACCAGGAAACAACCTAAATGTCACTCAACTGGAGAATGGATACAGAAAATATGGATAATTCATACAATGTAATATTACTCAGCTTTTAAAGCAATGGCAACATGAATTTTAAAGGCTAATGGATGTAACTAGGAAATCTAGTCCAGAGTGAGATATCCAAAAGCACATTCATGGGATTTACTCACTTAAAATTGGATGTTAGATTAAAAAACAAAAACAAAAACAAAAACAAAAATCAAAAACAAACAAACAAAAATCAGGACAACCAAACTAAAATCCAGACCAAAAGAACCCAACAAACAAAGATGGCCCAAGGGAAGATGGCTGAATATTTCTCAGAAAAGAAAATAAAATGATGTTGATGGAGGGAGGGAAGGAACAAGGTAGGAGAGAGCTTGGGGAAGGAGCATGATGGGAGTAACATTAGGAGTAAGGAGAGCAGGGGAGATATATTGAAGTTGGCAGACAACTGAGTGAGGGGCACCTATAGGATGTTCCAGTGACCAGGGACAGTGGGAGTTTCCAGGGTGTCTATGGGGGTAACTCTAGCTGATATTCTTAGCAGTGTGGGATATGGATCCTGAAGTGGCCACATCATGTAGCCGGACAAGACTTCTGATGTACCAGGTATTGAGACTGGACGAAATTATAGGCCCTGTGAAGACTTGTTACCCAGGTTTTAGGGTGCTCTTTCAGCCTGGTAACTACTGTGCCTCTTTGTTTAATGGGACAAACACTTTTTGTTTTGTTTTGTTTTGTTTCTAATTTCAATATTATTATTATATATCATTAATTGTATGAAACTTCCTTGAATGATTGATCATCACTTAAAGTTTCTTGCTTGAGTTTCTACAATTCTCCCCTTTATATGTATAGGTCTAGAATTCGAAATTTTTTCAACACAGCTTTTCATTCTGTCCTCAGTAGATGGCAGGTAGGGGTCCAATTTTGCTTTATTTCTTCCATAGGTGAGGCAACTCTTGATAGTACTTGAGAAATACCAAATGCAGTCCATCAGGCAAACGAAGGTTTTCCTTGTGGGTTGACATGCCCAGCCTTGTCCTAAGTTTAAAACCTGTAGAGTCATTTGGCCAGATTGTCAGGGTAGGAGAAGGATGTTGGTATTCAGGTTCTCTTATCTCTGAGTCTGGAGTGCTTTGTGGCTTGAGAAAAGTGTTGAAGCGTTATTAAAAACACAGGTTACGCAGTTGCTACTTTTACATAGACAAGAAAGCTGACTTAGGATCAACAAACTCAGGTAAGTAAGATAATTTAGTAATCTTTTAGGATATGGTTCTATACTCCCACATAGCTTTTATTTTTTCTGTACTTTCTACTTCTTTGTGTCTACTGGGAGGAATATTGTCCCCTTAGAAACAAATTCCAAGAACTAAGACAGAAGTATATTATGATTAGTAGATTTCAGAGTTCAGATAGATGGAGAGTTAATGCATTTTAGTGGGGATTCCAAGTTTCTTTTATATATCAGTTGAAATCTGAAAGCGACTCTGTAAAATTGAATCTTAGTGGATGCTGAGATAAGGTTACATATTGCTCTTATATAAGGATAAAGAAAATATGTACCTATGACTATTTTTTCTCAGGTACATAAAATGAATTACATGCCTGTCCCAAGAGCTCAACCAAAATACCTTCCCTATTGTGTTTAGTTATAATGAACACAATCAGAAATGATTAGAATACGTGAGATGAAACTGTTGAGATTCTGAAATGTGTTTTTAAAAATGTGTTTTCTACAATATGCCAGCAAAAAAGAAATTTACTTGATATTTTCAGTCATGGGTGGAAGTTTAAAAACCTGATTTCATTGAAATGTTTACATAAATAGGACTGGAACAATAGAATTAACAGGCATGTTAATGTATAAGAAGAAAATTTTCCAGAATTTCCAACTGTAGACAAGAAACTAGAGAGAACTAATGACTCCTTGTAGAAGAATTAGTTTCTCCCACAAATGGGTCTATTTTGCTTGTCCAATTCAGAGTAGTCAACCTTCAATCCAAACAAGATACAAATAATTAAGCAGGAAATGTTCACACACACACACACACACACACACACACACACACACACACACACACACACACATATACACACACACAAACATGCACACATGCAAACACACATGTACACCTTCTTTCACGTGTGTGCACATCCATACACACAAGCACAGATATGTATATATAATTGTACACATTTCTGTATCAGTTTTACAATAATAATGACATTGTATATTACCATATAATAATTTCAAATATATAAACATATGTATATTTATATGTACATATGTTTATATACATGAAAGATAGATCTTAAGAGTGTACTTATTTAAGGATCTATTCAGATAATATTTAAAGGTATAAATGTAACAAACATACTTTTGTATAACATATATGGAATACATGCAGATTCAAAAATATTACTGATTTTAAAAAGTTATTCATTGTTTATTTAAATAATCAGAAAATCAACGTTTTTATTTTCTGTTTTACTTTTTACATTTAACACCATTTAAAACAACCTCCAAAATTCTAAAATAAGAATAAAATTTAAGTTAGGCTCCTTTCGTTTACAAATTTTGAATCTTTGATGAAGTCAGGTAGAGAGAATAGTGACACTGTAGGCACAGTTTTAAAACGTTATTTTTTATCTCCCCAAAGAGAGCATTTTCAGTTTTTAATAATTATTACATTCTGCCACACTGGCCTATATTATATTGCATGTTTTCCATGCATAGAATTTTAGTTACTTGACTCTAACTAATTTATACACTTAAATAATTATTCAAAAATACCAGGGACTATGAGTCAATAAATTACAAATCCAACAACACATTATTACAACTGACAAGTTGATAAATGAATATAAGATAGTAAAAATATATAGACTGTTAAAGTTACCCAAAAGCTTGTGCCAAAAAGTTACAGAGAGACATGAATAAGGAGAGACCATGCTTCAGAAGTGTCCCAGGAGGAAGATCATTATTGGTTTGTGTGTGACTGGTGGCTTTATTTTCAGGACAGNACTAACATCCTTATTCTGCACTTTGCCTCTTCTATTTGGGTGTATAAAATCTGATTCCCCTATTTTTAAATCAGCTATCATAATATGTATATTATCAATAGTTGTGTAGGTTAGNTAGGGGGAAAAGATATTTTTAATGTGCCTAGAATGTAGTAAGATGTAACTGAGGAGTAGTACTTGGATTTTAAAATGGTAATATAGAAAGGAATCGATATAGGGAGTTCTACAGCAGGAGATGCTGATGTCAGTCATGCAGTGAAGGGAGGGCATCAGAAAGATGGCACCTCAGATGGGGTTTCTGTGATGGGCCCTCAGTGAAGGGGCTATCAGAAGGATGGCACCTCAGATGGGGCCTCTGTGATGGGGCATCAGTGAAGGGGCTATCAGAAGGATGGCACCTCAGACGGGGCCTCTGTGATGGGATCTCAGTGAAGGGGCTATCAGAAGGATGGCACCTCAGATGGGGCCTCTGTGATGGTGCCTCAGTGAAGGGGCTATCAGAAGGATGGCACCTCAGATGGGGCTTTTGTGATGGGCCCTCAGTGAAGAGGCTGCACAGGCACACAAGAAAAAAGCAGAACACCTTCAGAGGGGAGAAAATAATCTATGCAGAAGAATCACATGCATGTGTTTGAGGTTTTGATTTCTCACTTGTAGAGAAAATTTATATTGAAGCCAGATACCATAATGGGGAAATCCTAAATAAATAAGCTATTTAGGCAAGACTACTCACTGTTGAGTGTAGATGGCCTGTCTGTATGTAAAGACCAAGACAGGAAAACAAAACAATACAGTTTATATGTTATCACTTAAATGTAAGACAGAAAGATTTATTCTTATTTTGGAAATAGACTGATACTATTGATATTCTTATTAATTGTTCCTGTGGTCTACAAAATCCTAAAGGAAAATTGTAAGTTCTATTGTAAGTAAGAAAAATAAAGCAAAGGAATCACTTCAAAAAAAAAAAAAAGAAAGAAAGATAGATCTATATATAGATATATGTATGTATGAAGCAATAATAATAATAAAAAAAAAAAACCACGGTATTGGCATGAGAGAACTTGGTGTGAGTGAAGCTGGAGAAAGGAAGGGTAGTGAAAATGTAATATAATTCTATTTCAATTCAAGTATTTTTAAAGTGTTGGCTTCATAGTAGACAGCAAACCCCATCATCACTAGGATCTAGAAAATGCAAAGAGATGGAGAAATGAGAGATAATTTTTCTTTTGAGAATTTACAAAATATAAGTATCTAGGAGATATAAATGTAGTAGAAAAACTCTAGTTTAAAACAATTAACTGTACCCAGATTAAGTATTACATGTCTTTAATCTCAGAAATCCACAGGGAAAGGTAGGACTGTCTCTTTGATTTCAAGGCCAGCTGGTTCTACAGACCAAGTTCCAGGAAAGCCAGAGTTCTGATACAATGACAATTCTTTTCTTGAAAACAAACAAACAGACAGACACATTTATCTTAAGTTTTTAAAAGAACTAGAAGAGCTCATCAATAGGTTTTTACATGAAAAGTTTACATATTGAAATGTCACACTGTAGCACATAAAAAGCACACATCACATCCAATTAACAGAATGCTAAAGGAAGTGAAAAGTGGACTTTCTGAATTGAACATTAATTATTCTTGGAAATATTTTAACTCATAGCCACTGTGATTGCCTACACCAGACCTGCACAGGGTCAATATCCATCATTTACCATCATAAAAGCACGAGAAAATGACAAGATCTCACTCCACTCTCAAGCTTTATATGAAACTAATAATTGATAGTAGGAGAAGAGATGTACCCACTAATCAGGGGTGTACCCACTAATGAGCTATTTTCTCATAAACAAACCTTTACCATAGTTCAGCAATATATCCTAATTGTGAACACTTTGAGATTGATTAGGATTATCAAAAACAATAAAGTAAAAAAAAAATCATGAACGTATGAAGGCAGGTAGTTAGAATGAGGAAAATTAGTGAGAACAGAAGGTTGCAAGAGGGGAAATAAAGGTGAATATTAAGTATATGCATGTATAAAAATGTTATAATGATATCTACTGTGTATAATCGATATACACTAATAAAATATAAAAGAAGGAGGGGTGGAGAGATGTATAAGTAGTTAAGAAGATGGTTTGCTCTTGTGTTGGGTCCAGAATTACTTTTAGCACCTCTATAATGGTTCATAACCATTTTAAATCTAGTTCTAGTTGAAATGGGTTTTGATTTGGCAGAAGACCTAGGTTTAATTTTGAAACTTGTATGGTGGTTCACAACTAACTTTAACTTTGGTTACTAGATGCTCAAGAACTTCTTTTTCTCTCTGTGTGAACCATAAACACAAGTGATAAACTTACATATATGCAGGTAAAACACACACACACACACACACACACACACACACACACACACACACACACACACATTCGAGCAAGTACACACATGCAAACAAAGAAATCATTTTTAAAGATTTAAAACATATTTGACATATATAGGAAAATTTATTTTGTTTATTTAAAACTGAAAAAGAATATATAACAAATATTTTGGTATTTCTTAAAAATAAACATATTAGACAAAGGTATAGATTAGATTCATTTTAATGTTCCATTCAATTTCCCATGTCTCTATGACCCTAGTACCTAAACTGTTTTGTTTGTGATAGAAATAGAAAACTATCACATTTGATTACTTTGTCAGATAAAAAGCCTTCACATTTGAGTATGAAAGTTTATTTTTCACATTAACATTTTACTACCCATAAGGCCCAAACATATTCAAGTTATGAGTTCTCCATAAAATTAACTTTCAATAATTTTGGTCAAGAAAGTCATAGTCTTCTAAAACACTAATATAATTACTCTAAAACTTAAAGGTTAAATCTGTATCTTAAATTTTCGGTAATGAAGTTGAACTAAATGTGACAGTATACCAAAAGAACCTTGAGATTTGGATCTGTTTGTCAGTTCCAAAAATTTTTCTGGAAAGACAGGCCATCTAATAAAGCTTGCAAATCCTCATTACAACATCAAGTCTGGGAGTATGTGATCCTCTAATGGGGAAGAAATATCTGAAGTAATCTATTCATTACATGGAACATTCTTAAAACTAGAATCACCAGATTTACCAACTAAAAATGTGATGATTATTTTAAAAAACCGAGGTAAATGATTGTAGTAAAATTATTCATTGTCAGAAACTGAGGCCTAAGGATGGGTAACTTTGCTTGGAAACAAGTTGTAGAAAATAGGGAAGTATTTGATTTCTTCAAATTTGTGTTTTCACTAGTCATTAACTTGTATCTCATCACAGGTGTGATGGAAGCTATAGGAGTACCTCTTACTGCATACTGTGTTGTTTTGTCTCTCCTCCAGATGGTAGCACAGAGTTCAGGTATGAACCTCTCACTTGCATTTTTGATCTGTGTTAATGTCCAAGAAAATGAAGATCTGGTACAAAGGGGAGGGTATTTAAACCATTTTTCCTAAAGAGTGAATGTAGCAATGAAATGAAGAAAGTCACAAGAATATCCAGATTAGAGAAACAAGTCATTGTGTCTATTCAGCAAATATGGTTCAAAAATTGTACTAAATGCACAAAACTTGGATATCACGTTCACACTGAGGAATTGTTATAGGCTCAGATATATATTAGAATAATTCTGAGTTAACAAAATAGTAGTGGAAAAAGAAGAGGGAAGATGAAATAAGCTCTGAGAGAAAGAATTTGAATTTTTAGGCACATCTGTGTGCTGCAAAGTTAAATACAGATTACTTGGAGACTTAAAATATTAGACAACAAATATTATAAAAGAGCTCATTGTCTAGTGATACAATTTCACTTATGCACATTTGCTTGTGTTCTATCTGATACCCGAATGATACCTGAAACTTCATTCGGTGAGGAGCCCCTAACACAACTGAAGAACAAAACAGTAACCTTAAATCTCACAAAGATGATAGAGGCATTTATAGAAGAAATTAGTGAATCCATTAAAGAAATACTGGAAAATACAATCAAAGAGGAAGAAGCCTTTAAAGATGGAAAAAATAAATATAAAGAAATACAGAAAAATATAATTAAACAGGTAAAAGAAATGATGAAACTGTTCAGGGCTATAAAAGTGGAAATAGAAACAGTAAACAGGCAAAATTTGAGATAAATGTCTCTTAGGATGATGAGTGAGGGAAGAATATCTAACCTGTATGTGTTTGGGTCAGCAGGTCTGATGAATTTTGTTATAGAGGTGGAGGGATTGACCAATGATTGTTAATTTTTTCTTTATTTAAATTTTTGTTATTCATTTTTGTTATTTTGTCGATGGTTGTTATGGTGGTTGTGGTCATGGTGATAGTGGTGGTGATGTGTATGTGTGTGTGTGTGTGTGTGTGTGTGTTTCTGTTTCTGTATGTCCGTGTAATTCCTCTCCTTTAGTATTGCTGGCAGGAGACTTTTCATTGTCGTTTTTTCACGGGTGGAATTAATCTAATTGGGTTGGAGTTTTCCAGTAGTACCTTCTGTAGGTTTGGATTGGTGAGTAGATATTGTTTAAATATTACTTTGTCATGAAATATATTGTTTTTCCCATTCATGGTAATTGAAAATTTTGCTGAGTATAGTAGTCTGGGCTGGTATAAATGTTCTTTTTGTTTCTGCAAGACATCTGTCCAGACAATTCTGGCTTTTAGACTCTCCAATAAGAAGTTGGGTGAAATTCTATTAGATCTGCCTTTATATGTTAACCATTTTTCCTTTGATACTTTTAATATTCTTTCTTTTTCTGTATGTTTAGTGATTTGCTTTTTATGTAGTATGGGGACTGTCTTTACTGGAACACTCTATATGCATTCTGTATGCTTCTTGTAGTCTAGGAATGATATTCAAAATAGCATTTTTTTCTATGATTTTGTTACATATATTGTCTAACTTTTAATCCTGGATTCTTCTCCATCTTTATTACATTATTTTAAGTTTTGGTATT
Organism: Mus pahari; assembly: GCF_900095145.1. Classification (NCBI taxonomy): domain Eukaryota; kingdom Metazoa; phylum Chordata; class Mammalia; order Rodentia; family Muridae; genus Mus; species Mus pahari. Next base: position 48,046 of record NW_018393339.1, read on the forward strand.
TTCATATTTTCCTAGATTTCCTGTTTTTTTTTTTTAATATATTCTTTAACTAATGACTCGCATTCTCTGATATTTTCTTCAAATTCTGTGATCCTTTCTTGCATCTTTTAGACAAGTTTATTCTTTCTTTACTTTCTTTGGAAATAAAACAGGGTGGGGGGAGGGTATAGTGGGCCTTGTGGATAGCATTTGAAATATAAATGAAAAAAAATATCTAATTAAAAAAATTGCAAAAAAAAAAAAAAAAAAACAAAGAAAAAGCAAGTGCTTTAATGGTAGTTGACAAATAGCTTTCCAAGTCACATGGTACTGGATTTCAATTTCATTTTTCCCATTTACTGACTGAAGGTGTATTCTTTTATAAAATTTATTTTTAATGTATTATTCTCTAGCATATTACATCATGATCTCAGTTTTACCAAACTCCTCCTCTCTTAGCCACTGTTCCTTTTTCCTCACCTTGGCCTCCCTCCTTCATCTTCTCCTCCTCCTCTGTTTCCCTTCAGAAAAGGACAGACTTCCTGAGGATATCAACCGAAAATGACATAACAAGTTACAACAAGACTAGCAATTCCCCTCATATCAAGGCTGGACCAGGCAACACAATAGGAAAAAAGGAGTCATAAAAGCAGCCAAGAGAGTCAGAGACAGACCATGCTCCCTCCGTTAGGAGTTCACAAAAAGACCAAGCTACACAACCATAACATATATACTTGTTGTTATTCTTGTTATTATTATTATTATTATTATTATTATTATTATTATTATTTTCTTTATTTACATTTCAAATGCTATCACGAAAGTTCCCTGTACCTCCCCCCGCGCTCCTGCTCCTCTACCCACCCATTCCCAGTACTTGGCCCTGGCCTTCCGCTGTGCTGGATCATATAAAGTTTACAAGACCAAGGGGCCTCT